>NC_056750.1:184121730-184416730 GCF_019279795.1 Protopterus annectens | reverse complement strand
CTTACATTTTGCTTAACTTTTTCTAGTACCATCCTCCCTAGCAAGTGTGGAGTCATCTGCACATGGTAAGCCAAACATTTTTATTTCAGACTTGATGAGCAGTTGACAAAAATATTTATTTTATCCATATGTATGATGGGGGTGTCCGGATTGTGTGTTTATTACTGTACTATCTATGACACTGGCAGCAGTGTTAGTTTGTTAGCATATATTGAACTGTAGTAGTGTAGCTATTAATTTCTTTCCTGTGTTTGTTGCTTATTATCACAGGTAATCCTAACGGTGGAAGTGTAGGACTCTTACAGCCTGATGTTAGAGTATCGGTAGACTATGATAATGATGGTGCGCAAACAGATGCACAGTCAGGAGATGCAGAGGTTGACTCTGACATTGAGGTTGAAATTCAGCCATCCCCTGTAATTCCATCAGATACAGTCAGTAGGCCTACGCAAATATATTCCAGTGAGCCCTGAAATATTGGACAGGTGGATTGTGAGACATTCGATCATGGTAGTATGGTTACTGTGGCATCAGTACCTGTTGATGCTGGCCATAGCCAAAGTTTGGGTGAGGTGCCACACAGGAGAGTTGTTAGAGGTGTTCAGAGGAGGCCCATTGTCCATCCTCCACCTGATCCAGGTATGTCTTTTCGTGCCACTCAATGCATGTTTAGGGCTGTCACTGAGGCATAGGCATGTTCAAATAGGGTCTCCAAAGAAATGCTTAGGGTTGTAGACATGCATAACAGCCCCACCATGTTACTGATTCAATGGATTGGATGAATGACAGGTTGGAACAGACAGTGTTTGCGATGGAACTTCTGCTCGGATGGGGAAGGCATCCATGTGGGTGTAGTTCATCCACCTCATCTGATGTTAGCAAACATAGCCGTGCCAGATTACAATCCCATAGTGGCACTACTTCCACTGCTCTCTCTCAGTGGTTGAGGTGTCCACACTCAGATGTGGCAGGCCATGGGATTGTGGTCCTGACCATACTTGTGAGGAGAGCTTGTCCCGTAGATATTAGTCACTTTCAGGTAGCAGCAGTGCATCTGGCCATGGGCATGGATGTGCCAGTGCAATCCTGGCAAAGCCAGTTCTCCTTGTCTGGTATAATGATGATGAACTGCTACCTCTACCATGCATGGCTCACACCTGTCTGACATACCAAGATGTAGAGCTAGCACAGAGCTTGGCTGTGTTCATACAGACACTCACACACAAGTTTCACCTGGAGAGTCATATAGACACACACACAACAGTTACATGGCTCATTCATGAGTCTTAAAGCTTATTCTGTCTCAGTGGTCATTTGATACTTTCTCTAAATGTCTGCCTGTTGCTCATTCTTACTCACATGCACTCATTTACCTTTTGTGTCACCCTGGTGTCCCTGCCCCCACAAAACACCCTGTGCTAATGATGATAACTGTGCCATATCCTTGTTTTATATCTACTGGATTCAAGGATACATAAGTTTTTTGTCTGATGCTTATGGTGTGTAGCTGACTTAGTGCTTAGTATATCTGTGTTTGTGGTGCTGTTTTGCTAATTGTACTGCTTTCTTACAGGTGTTTGTAGTGTGTACATGCCTCCCACAATCTTACAGAAACAAAGCTGGATCAAGCTATAAATAAAGGTGGGGCAAACGCAGAACAATAGGGAGACTTTTTAAATATTTTGATTTTACAAAGTTAGACTGTTGATAGAATCAAACAGTTTTGACATCACTGTTTTTAATACATTTTCTGTGGGATATGACTAACTTCTCTATTTAATGATTTGCCAGTACAAAAGTATGAGGCCAAACTGACTAAATTCTGTAATAATCAGTGCTTTTATGAGGTATGAATGTGTGAATATTTGATGCCTGAAGCTTATTACTTGATAGAGGACACACATATTCACATAAGTCACTGCTGTCACATGTTGAAATCATTGCTGTAAAAATCAACCACCTTTTACTTGCTTACATTATCAACTAACAGTATGCAAGGATATGCCATTCATTTGTATTATTACACATCTTGTTTTAATATTCCAGGTTCAACACTTACCTTTTAAATACAGGAGTTGCTACAGTTTTAGTTCAGGGCTGACACTGTCACAGCCATTACATGGGAAGGCAAAGGCTGTGACTGTTGCCTGGTATCAATGTTACAGTATGCATATGTGTAGAATGAAGGTTTTAGCCCCTTAGGTGGTGAGTGAGTGCTGCCTCTTATCCAATGCAAGGGCATATTGAGCAAACCTAAGTCTGCCTGCACCCACACTAGCTGCTGGTTGCCCCTCTGACTCCTCAGTTGCATGTGGATGTGGTGACATTGCAAGTGGTGGTGAGATGTGTGCACCTTCTCCTTGTTGATCGTGCTGTAGCTATTTTCTCAGAATGATGTTGTGAAGCATGGCACAGATGGTAAAGATTTCAGTACATATACATGTATTGTACTGCAGGGATTCCCCCAGATGTATCTAGGCACTGGAACCATTACTTCAGTAGCCCAAACACACACTCTGACATTTCTTATTTGTGTGTGTGCCTCATTATAACATTCTTAAGCTGGTGTGTGTGCATTTCTAATGAGCATCATCAGCCATGGTTCCAGTGTATAACCTGCATCCATCCCCCAGTAAATGACCCTGTGGGATATCATCCCTAGTAATCATCTCATACAGCTGGGGGATGTGCCAGCTGTGTGAGTCATGTTAACTGCCTGGGTTGCCAGCACACACATTGAAGATGATTCCCTTAGCATTACACATGACTTGGCAGTTAATGGAGTGGAAGCACTTTCTATTTATGTACAGCCTTCCTTTTCCCCAGGTGGTGCTTTGATTTCTATATATGTACAGTCTATGGCACCCAGTGCTTCAGGGTAGTTTGCTACAGGGTGGAACCCCTGTACATTTGTGGCCCTGTCCTCAGGTGAATGAGGAAAATATAAGTAGTCACTGGTATGTTGGAGGATAGCATTCAAGCACTGATGTAGGGTCCTGGATGCTGATGCCTGTGACACCCCCAGCATGTCCTTTGTTGGTCTCTGAAATGTTCCTGTAGTTAAATTCTAAGTGCTGCACATACCTTTGTCTCCACTGGAATGGGTTTCCCTCGGTTTGCCCTGGCTCTGAGTTGAGGATGACAGAGATTGTGTCTTTATCCACCCTGTAGCACTGCACAATTTCCACCTCATGTGGAGTGTAAAAAGTTTAACAGGTTCTCAGAACCCTTTTCTTTCTTGGCCCTGGTCTATTAGCAGAAGCAGTAGCATAGACGTCAGCATGTTGCACATAAACATGAATTAAAGCAACAGCAGTCCCTAACATTCTTTCTGTTTAGACTTCTTTCTGAGGCTGTATTTCTCTAGGTTTCAGAATTCACAGGGAAAACCAGCACTGGCTCTACACAGTTGCTTTATAGCTCCTCCATCTTGAATTGGTTGATTAGCATACAATTCAGCTGCTTATGCTGTAATTAGCATGCCACAGTGCTTAGTCTCAATCTGCTTACTAAATCCAAAATGGTGCACTATTTTGTGTGTGTGTGTGTGTGTGTGTGTGTGTGTGTGTGTGTGTGTGGGGCGCATGTTGTGGCATGGCGTGGCATGACATATATACAATCTTAGTGGATCATGTTGACTTTTTTGAATCCAGTCCTTTAATAATAAAGTACAAAATAACATTTAGCCATTTTTAAAAAGTAATACTCTAATTTCCATATAATTTCAAACCAAATGGCCAATAGTTTAGTGGACACATCAAAGAAATAAATCCACCTGCCCAGAAAGAAGTAAAAGTAAAGTTTATATATTATATAAAGAAATGAAAAAACATGCAACTATCTTAACCCTAAGAGGAAAAAATTACCAACCAAACTGCATTGAAAATAACAAAGGCTTAAACAAAAAAAAAAAATCAACAATACTAGCATTGCATATTACAGTAAAAATTCAATGTGGATTTCATATCCGTCTTTTCCCCCATAAGGGTCTATATTAAATATTCAAACGCTTAAACGTTCGAATCACTAAAGATAAAACTTTAGTGATCGAATGCTTAAATCTTCGAATATTTTAAAAATTAAAATGCGAAAAAAGAAACGCCAAAAGGACGGAGTACCACCAAGCAAAGCAAATAGGAACTAAAATAAAGAATGGAGGTACACCACGATAATCGAAGCAGACCAATATTGTAAAACTCAGTTTATTGTCACAAAGTAAGCACTTTCACATTCCCAAGAATGCTTCATCAGACTCTCAAATTAAATGTGCAAGAAATCATTTAAATACTCATTGTCATACCAGACAACCAATAAAAATACAGTGTAAAAACACAGTATAAAAACTTTAAAGTGCCAGTGCATACATATACCAACATGTGTATCCTAATCATAAAAGTTATAAAAAGCATCTAAAAGACAACAAATGCATACTTATACAGGAAAATATATGTATATATATATATATATATATATATATATATATATCTTATATATACATGTATGGACTTTAAAGCCAAGTAGAAAAAAAAAAATATTAAGTAGGAGAAACTTAATGCTTCAATGCACTATATATATATATATAAGAAATGGTTTCAAGGAGACCCTCTCATTCAACCCATGTCCCCTGTCAGCCTGTAATTTATTGAGCCATTTCCCTTCTTCTTTTTCTGTGTGATTTCTATATCACCTAATCTCACCGTGGAATGTATTAACTCAAGAACTAAAAGCTTAAAACTATGTGTAGTATCTTTATGGACTATATGTCTAGCTATTGTCTTTCCTTCATTCTCCTTATTAATGGCATAAATGTGCTCTCTGATTCTCTCTCTCAGGGTCCTATTCATCTTTCCCACATAAAAGCCATTACACTTTTGGCAGATAGCTAAATAAACTAGGTTCCTTGACTTACATTCACTATAATGGCTAAATTCATATGTAAGGTGTGTGTCTGGATGTATAAAGCTATTTGTATTAGGTATAAACCCACATTGGTTACAGCTGCGACAAGCAAAAGTTCCTTTTCTAGTGGAATGAAGCTCATTCTTATTTCTCTTCTCATAACAGAGGGGTCGCTTCAATGATTTAGTATTCCTGTAACTCAGCCTGGGACTATTACCTACTGCATCTCTTATTTGGTTATCCAATAATAACATATTCCAATTCTTCTTAATTATCTCCATTACTTTCTTATTATTGTTAGTATATGGGATTACTACTAACCTATTTGTCCTTAGAGAGACAGTAGATCTTTGTGTTGCTAGTGTCGGACCACCTCTCCTAATGTAAGGTTTTCCAAGATTATCTCGTTTTGTTTCATGTATTACTTTCAAATCACCTGGATGATACCCTCTTTCAATAAAGTCCATTCTTATGTCACTAATAGCCTTTTCAAAAACCTGATCTTCGCTGGTTAAATGGGATGTCCTTAATACTTGATTCTTAACAATATTTTTATGTATATGTGAGGGATGCATACTATCTCGATAAAAAAAAAAAAAAAAAAAATAAAACAAAATGTAAAGAGTTTAAGCAGGGGGGCAAGCACCCCTGCACCCCCACACCCTCTGCTACTTAAATATACCAACTCCGACATCGCACTTCAGTGTGCTACAGTGCGTAAATGGAAAATTTCCCATTCCCTACACTGTATTGCGACTTTGGAGTCAGTCTATTTAGGTAGAGGGGGGTCCAGGGGTGCTTGCCCCCCTGCTTACTCCCTTTAGTTTTTCTTTATTTTGTTTTAATTCTTTTTTTAACTTTTTAAAAATATTCAAATATTTAAGCGTTCGATCACTAAAGTTCGATCTTTAGTGATTCGAATGTTTAAGTGTTCGAATATTTAATATAGATCCCCCCATAACACCTGATGACAGAGCCATAAACTATGAAGCATTAATAGCTCATAGTTACTAAGCTATCATCACCCCAAGAGCCATTTTAAGCCTAGTCAAACTTATTCCATTTACCAAAATATTGCTGACATGTGTCAATACCCAAAGGATTTTTACAAGTTATGATAGAGGCTTATACACTAATCTAGCCTCTGCCACTAAACATGGTACACTCATACAATACGCAGATGACTCAACCATCATCTGCTTAGCCCAGTCCCTACCCAAACTGTAAAAGGTCAGACAGGAAGCCTTTTCCTCTGTTGAAACTTGGTTATCCGATGCCCAATTAATACTCAACCCAAACAAAACTAAACTACTCATCTTCCAACCCACCAAACATACTCAAAACATCTCTCACTTTAATATCACAGCAAAAGACAACACCACTATATACCCAACTGAACACACCAAATTGCTAGGAGTGGAAATAGACAATAAACTAAAATTTGACATTCACATATCCTTGACCATTAAAAAAGTCCACAAAAAACTAGGAGCGCTATACAGAAATAAGCAACTTCTCACCAAAGCAGCAAAGATTTCAATAGCAACTTCCCACCTTATCTCCACCCTACTTTATGCCTGTCCAATATATACCAGTCTAAGGCAATGCGATCTAAACAATTTAGAGACCTGCTACAACAAAATTGCCAAATTCGCCACAGGGGCATCCTACCATAGTCTCTACTGTATCTCACTTGCTGAACTGGGCTGGCTTGAACTCCCTCACCTCCTTCAATGGTATCAACTCTCACTCGCCCACAAACTAGTAAATCATCCACTAAATGTCCCATCCCTCCAGAATCTACTCCAACCCTATCGCACCACCAGACCACTAAGATCCAGCAACAAAAATCACTTGCAGATCACTAAAGCCAATAACTCTGCTGGTGAAGCGCTATTCTCTTGCACCATAGCCAAATTATGGAACTCCCTCCCACCCACAATAACCTCCATACCATCATGCACCCACTTCAAAACTTTACAAAAAGCGCACCTAAAAACATGCTGGCTATGCCCTTGCAACTCCCACTCTAATATCACCCTCCCCATCCAACCACTACCTTTCTTTCCACTCCACTAACTACCTTGATTATAGCAAGCTCAGATGCTCATAAGCCAGTACTTATTATACAGCAGGAACTTCTTCTTGTAACATTTGTTTGTGTCTGTTATGTACTTCACAGATAAAGATTCTAGTTGTCTACTGATGTACTATGTTCTTCATCTGTAAATATGTTGTAAGTAATTGCTATGTAAATTGTTAATTGCTATGTAATCCAATGTAACTACTGTCTGTTTATTTTAACTGTGGAGCTTTTCTCCCCGGGCCTCCGCTGAAAATGGACCTACGTCCAGTCGGACACTCCCGGTCAACAAATATAAACAAACAAATAAATAAATACACGTTAAATGTTCACAAGCTGACCTCTGTCCATTAGAGACATAGGTACCAAACCAGGGTTAATTTGTGATTTCCCATTCATTGGTCCAAATTGCATTTCATCTTTGGTTCACTTGGATGGGAAGCCTGTTCCAGAGAAGAGATAATCTTTGAGACACATACTGATCCCTCCAACATGATCTATTTATGTTGCAGATGAAGCTTAGTTCCTTAGAAAGGGTATTTCTGATTCTGTTTGTTTTGTGGATATGTAAAAACACCATCAGTGTGGGATCACATAAGGCCTTGTAGCTAAGCAAAGATCACCACGCAGAATTTGGTAGGAGGCTGAGTAAAGAGATAAGGCTATGACACAGGCTGCATAGAACTTGTTTATTCCAGTATTCTTTTTGTGAGGAGACTCTGTGGTCTCTCAAGCTGTTTCAAGTGCCTGGTCAGGCATGCTGAATGGTGTGCTGTACTCAGTGATTGGCCAGTGGAATAATGACCTCCTAGGACCCAGATGCCTTGCTCTTACTTATAAGTTGTGCAATGTAGAATGATTTTCTCATCATAGTAGACAAGTGGTGGTCAAAGGTCAGGTTACCATCAACATTCTCACATCCCTGATCACTAGGTGCACTTTTAGGTGTGTATTATCAATGTGACAGTTTCCCGGGATGGCTGTTTTACCAAAAGGTACTATTATGCATTTTCCCATATTGAGTTTTAGTCCATGCCTCTAGCACCAGTTGTTTGTCAATGACAGGCCCTCTTGAGGGTATCTGCATCTGTGTCTTTAGGGGATTCAGTGACCAAATCTAATTTGCAGTTGTTGTATGGACATCCTTGATGTTGGGGCGGTAGTTAACCCTGGAATATTTTTAAATACTCTGGGGTTTACTGAATAATAATGATTATTTATTGTCCCAAAATACAAAATAACAGACATTATTAAGGTTGTGCTAGGGGATGGAGTCCCTGGCCCATCCTTATAAATGTGTGGTAACCTTAACCCTGAATCTGCATCAACCACAACCCAACTCTATACCTTACCTTATAAAAACCCTTTCTGTAACACTACCTCTGTTCAAAGTGTGTCTGGGTTTAGTGATAGTATTTTGTTGAGTGCTCTGAAAATGAAACTTTGATTTTGTTTTTCAATATTTTTATGGTATTTTCAGTAGAGTGAGTTTCAATCACTAATGTTAAATTATTTTATATTGAAACATTAGTGTTTTCAACCATATGCTATATTACCATACATATACAACATCTTGTGTGTTGGGTGGAATTGCCTTTAACTGTATCTTGTGTTGTTGCATTCTCATAAAAAATGGAATTATATTAAAAAGAATAAAAACTGACAATTAAGGTTCTATAAAATGTCATAACCCTGAAGCATGCAGAAAAGAAATTGGTTCATCACTTGGAGGTTCATCATGGATTAGAGAATTGCTCTGACTGAATATTCAGGATTTCTGCAGGTCATATTATGGATGTGGCCTGAAACAAGCTGAAACAAATATATATATATATATATATATATATATATATATATATATATATATATATTTTTTTTTTTTTGTTTTGTTTTGTTAGTGTAAGTAAAGCCTGATAACTATAATGGCACTGAAACATATTCATAAAGTTTAAGTAAAGGCTGAACTTTGAGGTTACTTTATTTCCAAAGCTTGTTATTTCAAAACACTGAAGCAATATGAAGAAGAAAATCTTATGCCTAAAATAAGAGCCTTAGAAGCTCAAATGGAAAATCTTATGATTCTGGCTTTGAAAAACAGATCTCTGATCTGCGTAAAGAACTATATATCTGCTAATCTTGTGTTACATTTGCAATCAAGAAATACTAAAAATGTTGCTTTTAACTGGGGGGGCATCATACCACCTGATATGGAAGATCCACCAAAACACCCCCTAGAACTTAAATAAACTAATTCCAGGATTGCACAACTGTGGAGAAAGAGAAAAAACACAGAACTGTATAACTTTCAAAAAAAAAAATATATATATATATATATATATATATATATATATATATATATATGCATATATAAAATACCGAATTGCTATAATTCCAAAAATCAAAACACCGAGACCAGAATGCTGAAATTTCAAAATACTGAAAGCTGACAACACCAAAGCAACTCCCTACATCAAAGCAGTACTATAAAAAAACAACACTGTATACTTCCAAAAGCAATGAAAATCTCTTTGCAAAACTTAACTGTTAACTTACCTTCCTTCTATGAAGTGGACTGTGTAAAACCCACCTAAGTCAGGGGCTACTCCCCCCACCCCCCAACTATATATACCAACTCTGGGATTACACTACAGTGGGAGAAAGGGCATATACCTTTTTCCTACCTTATAGTCCTGTATACAGTTCCGCTATTGCCAGGAGCATATGAAATGTCTGCCATAATTTTTCACATACATCCTATACAAATTTAAAGAGATATACCTCATTTACAAATATTAAATAAGTACATTCTACATTATTATTGTATTCCGCAAATCTTTACTTTAACCTTCAGTCTTATAACACTTGGCATTCTAAACTGTCACTGTTTTGAGAGTCGGTAATGTCAGCTTTCAGTATTTTGAAATTTCGTGGCATTCCAGTCTCGGTATTTTGATTTTCGGGATTATGGCAATTTAGTATTTTGAACGAGATCCCTCTCTCTCTCTCTGTGTATGTATATATGTTTATTTAAAACTACAGCTGTTATCTAGTTACACTTACCAGCACAGAAATCAAGATATTTTCCTGGATATTAGTAAACAGGAGTAAGACAGATTTATTCTTGCATATTTCACTTTTTCAGTTATCGTTCCTTATTTCTGAAAAGACTAATGACCAGATGATAAACTCTAGACATACTTTTTCATCTTAGAGAATTGCTTTTTAACCCACCTTTTGTATGGTCCTTGATTCTGCCAAAGCTTTTGACAGTATCAGTTTTGAAGGTTATTTTTTTCTTAAGAAATTTAAGATTCCTGTCACAGTTATCAAAGGGACTCGTGTACTGTTTCAAATGCATGTACTAGGCTGCTTATCAATGATACTTGTAGCTTATCTATTAAAAGTTGGAAAAGGCAGTCTGCCTATTATCCCAATATTTAATCATCCCATAGAGTTCCTCCTTAAACTACACTCTCTTAAATCAATCCATTTCCCACACTTCTGTGAGATTACAGTTCCATATAAAAGATTTGCAATTGATATTAATATTTATTTTCAGTTTCTCCAATGTGACTGCACACATATTTATCAGATACTGATCACTTACCAAAGTTTTCAGGCAATAATTAAAACATACAGAAATCCATGTTTTCCATTATGTTCAAATTATACATACAATGATGCATTTGACCTTCATAATATAAAACCTGTTAACAGTTCTCTATACTTGCAAATTACTTTAACCATTTACTTGTAACTATAATAAAAACAACAGCAATCATGCAAAACATTTGTGCTACTTCAATAAGATATGCCTAGAGTGAATGCTTAAATCTTCTTTCTTTTCAAAAATTGCTGTAGTTAAAATGCACATCTTTCCAGTATCATTTTTATGAATTTTTCCAGTCAGTCCATCTTGAAAAAAAAGAAAATTTGTGATGACCTGAAAACATTTATAGTGCTTTCAGTCTATCAAGATAGTCTACTACGGGCGATCAGCTCCTAAAATGTGAGAATCACTGAACTTTCAAATGGATTTATTTCTATATCTTCTAAGCTTTTTAAACTTCTCCTTTTTATCAAATGATTCTAATAGTTGGCTCCATACACGACACAAATTCTGAAGTAAATGTTTACTTCCTTCACATTGTAACGAGTATGTTCTCTTTTTATTTGTTTTAACCACTTTCCAGGGCCAAACTTATTTTGTTTTGTTGAATCTTGCCAAACATTTTCAAATTTTACTGAAAGAATTAGAGTTGTTCAAAAGGAGAGTTTGCTCAACCAGTCTCAAACTAAATGTTGTAATAGAGGAAAAAGTGATTGACTGCCATAATCTACCATATTTTAAGTTTTTAATAGCAGCTGACTTTTTTCGAACCTTACAATCATCCACCAAAATTTCTCATCACCACAAGTTGTCATGAGGATCTGTGGCTAGTGAAAATACCATTTGGACCTTAATCCATAAAATTGATGATAACATTCAAATCCCTAAAGACAAATGAATTAACTTTATGAAACTTAAACAAATATCACAGACTGCTAAGTCAGTGGCTTCATCACATAAACTCTTTAAACATTTAATTGATAAATACACCAGCCTTGTTATTTTTTGAAATATCCTAGTTTAGTTTTTTCAAGTGACAGTTTGTGGGTGAACCATTAGATCTTTGCCTTTCAGTGCATTCATTTTATTTATTTATTTATTTAACATTTGTTGACTGGGGAAGTCCGACTAGGACAAGGGCCTATTTTCAGCAGAGAACTAGGGAAAAATGCTCCAGATGCATGCCTTTGGAATGTGGGGGAAAGTGGAGTACCAAGAGGAAACGCACGCGAACACAAGAAGCACATGAAGACTCCACACAGAAGATACTCCAGCTGAGAATTGAACTGAAGAACTTCTTGCTGTAAGGCGACAACATTAATCACTGTACCACATTCTTTAAAAAAGGAGAAATAACTGCTATTAGAGAAAAAAACAGATACCTAACTGTCTAAAGACTCCTTGCTTGTCCAGTGGCAGTAACAACCACATGAAATTGTAAAACATCCTGTTTTTAATCTTCAGACAGCAGTCAGTTGTTAATATATTACTAGGTTTATCCTTAGTATTGCATTTGATATTTTTGTGTTCGAACTCAAAATCATGCTGGTTTTCTATCTGAAGAGAAGAAACAACTGCTCCTGGTAGAAACCAGGTGCCTAACTCTTCAAAGACTCCTTGTTAGTTCAGTGACAAATGCGTGGAATGCAGGGGGTCCTGGGTTTAACACCAAGAAAAAAATAAGTGCTCTCCTTTCCTGTTCAGTTGTTAATACGATACTAGTTTAACTATTTGTACTGCATTGGGTACTTAAATCATTACTGTGGTAGTTTCATAGCTGAAAGGAAAAGCACATGTTCTTAGGGAAAACCAGATACCTGACTGTCCAAAGACTCTTTTTATCCAGTGTCCATGACAACTGCAACAAATGCAGGAAGTCTTGGGTTTAATCTCAAGACAAGGGTCAGTGTTTCCCTTACCTGTTCAGATATTAATGAAATACTAGGTTAATCATGTCTACTCCTTTCAAAATTATGCTATATACTCAGTTCACTATATTCTATTATACATACTTAATTTCTGTTAAAAGCTGATTATTTTTCAGACTTTCTTTCTCTCAACTTGTAATATAACATTTCTGAACATACAAAAACACTGACATTACACTCAGCATTAACTACTGCCCCTTTATACATCATTCATGGTCCCAAATTAGTACTAGATATAGTAAGGCACACTTAAACTAAGAAAAAAATGACTTGACAGCAGGCTATATTAAATCTGAGCTTAAACAAATAAAGTTACTATTTTAGTCATATTCTTATAATGACTTTGATGAAATGTTGTACCACTGCATAATTGACTTTCTTCCAAAATGAAAAAAATATACTGTATACAGAATAAAACTCAATGTATACAAATTCCATAATAAATTCAAGAACATGTTTGATGATTTGAAAAGTGACTGAAACATTTGTAGCCGGTCCTCTCTGTCCTCTTTAACTTCTACTGTCATTGTGTCTTCAGAAGTTGTTATTCATTTAAGTGTACCTGAAGTGTTTACATGCTATCATACAACATACCATGTATAAGTTGAAGTTGTCTAGCTGCAGTCATTGACATAGCCACCCACGAAAATATTTTTGTGTTCCAAACACTGTCTTGCATTATTCAGTTCTTAATTTGGATTGACTATTTTATGTTTTTCATACTGTTGTTTCAGTATTGTCTTGGATAAATTCAGGAACTATTTTAACAAAAAGGGGCTAGAAGTAACTTTCATCTCTGGCAGCTTACGAAACGATGATACCAGAGAGCCATCTTGGTGCTAGTTAAGGGTGCAAGTCTTTCAATGAAAAACTAACAAAGAAAGCTGTGTACCATGGATGTAAAGGCTAGATGTATTGTGAAAACTGTGTGATTTGAGAATATCTGGTTTCAGGTAAAACTGAGACTTCTGTCTTCAGAAGGGGACTGCTGCTGTTTGCTTCGGAAACAACTGTACTTCGTGGCCAAGTATCAAGAGAGTGAGAAAATGTGTTCAGGTAACTTGGAAGTACTTTTGGGAGCATCTTTTGACTTCAAGTTACCACACTGAAACTAAAACAAAAGCTGAAGACTAGTGAAACAGCATTTTGTTTTTGTCAGCATATGTTTGGACACTGTAGACATGAAGGTACTATATCAAGTGGAAGCATGTGCTACAGTAGACTCTCAGTTAACTGGAACTCAAGCAACCAGTTCTCTCAAGCAACTGGAAAAAAACATTTAATAAATACAGTATGATTTTCATGTAGATCACCTTCTGCCCACCCCCCCCCCCCCGCAGAAACATACCTTACATTTTTAGAGTTTTTGCATTTTAAAAAGGAAGATAGGAAAACATTCTCTCTCTCCCCAACCTGCAAACAAGTCAGCCAAGCAAATAGTATAGGGTACAGTCGTAGTCAGGCCTATTTTTAATTGTAACTCTCAAGCAACCAGAAACTACAGTTATCCGACATCTACCAATCCCCATGGGTGCCGGTAAACTGAGAGTTTACTGTAGTTTGTTTTCCTGTAATAATGAAATTAAACAGCTTTAATTTCCTGTTTGTTATTCTGAAAGAAAGCAACCTGGGTTTCTGCCTGAAATGTAGTAGAGAAGTAACTTTTTTCCTCCTCACAAAAACTCATTTTTTAAGCACATTTGAATAAAACCAACTATACTACTCTATTTAAAGTTCATTAACATGTGTGTGTGCGTGTGTGTGTGTGTGTGTGTGTGTGTGTGTGTGTGTGTGTGTGTGTGTGTGTGTATGTGTGTATATTCATTAAATATCAGCATGGGTTTACACCAATTAAGCAGCCAGAATGACAGCAAATCATAATCTTAATAATGCAACCTATAACATTCATGTAAATACACCCTCCCCAGGCACACACACACATATGTATACATACACACAAAGGCATCTGCAAACAAGTATACACATGGTCATGTGTATCACTACAGTTTTTGAAAGTAAATCTATTAAGTCTAGCAAAGGAAGAGACTGGAATTTTATAACAGGAAAAATGCAGCTTGGGTATGATGCAGGCCTCATTAAAGAACATTAAGCTTACCAACTTCATTCAGCTTTACAGATTAGCAAATATCTATATACATATGTATGTGTATATATATATATTTATATATATATATATATATATATATATATATATATGTATTGTGAAATTAAAAATGTTTACATGTATCATATTCAGTCTGTATTGGAAGCGAAAGATTTGCAATGATAGATGTTAGTGTGGGAAGACTCATTCTCATTTCTGTGTCATCATGAATATAGGTTGTTACTAGACTAATGACCACTAGGGCCCTTAAAAGCCTATCTATGCACCCCAAACTCATTTGGGTCCCAAGTGTCACATAACAAAGGGATTTGTGAAGGGGGGATGTTATTTTGAATAATACTTTTCTAATTCATGGTCTCAGTCCATAATGGGCATGGGGTAAATTTATGATTTCCCATCCATTTTTCAAGATTTAACTTGAATAGGATCAAGGATGAACTCTGTTTTACATGGATGGGGAGCCTGTTCCACAGCATGGGGAGCCTTTGAGATACACATCTGTGTCTCCAGCTCATTGTGCTCATGTCACAAGTGAAGTTCACATCTCTGGATGTAGTGTTTCTGGTGCTGTTTGCTTTGAGCAT
This sequence comes from Protopterus annectens, assembly GCF_019279795.1. Classification (NCBI taxonomy): domain Eukaryota; kingdom Metazoa; phylum Chordata; order Ceratodontiformes; family Protopteridae; genus Protopterus; species Protopterus annectens. The sequence goes on along the minus strand of NC_056750.1, from coordinate 184,401,501 downwards.
GTGTAAGAGATTCATCAGGACAGGGTCTGAGGTACCCCTGTAAGCCAGGCAAAGATCCCCTCTCAGCAGCCTGTAGGAAACTGAATACAGAGACAGAGCCTTTAGGCAACCAGTGTAGTACAGGATATTCATGCTCCAAATTCTTTTGGTGAGAAAGCTTTGTAGTTGTTCCATCTGTTGCAAGTCCCTGGCTAGGTACATGACAAAGGCCATTGTAGTCAATGATAGATCTCACAAGGTTCATAGGTTTATAGGTAGGTACTAGGCTATCGGCTCAAGGGACTACGTAAGCCTAACCAGCAAGCTTCCATAGCTTATGCTACCCAAGAAAGTTATTTTCCTTTGCCACTGTCCAGCAGAGACACAGACGTGATCCCCAGGGTGTATTTCCTATTTCCCATCCACTCATCAAGATTTTTCTTGAAGAGTGCTAATGAAAGGGTTGAATAAAGTTATACTATATCTTCCTTGGACCTGAATGCCATACCCTTACCTATAAACTGGGTGGCATAGAATGATTTTCTTACTATCCTAGCTGCATGTTGGTGAAAGGCTGGTTTGCTGTCTACCTATGTTACCAGATCCCTTACTACTTGGGCAATTATTAGGGATGTCTTTTCAATACAGCAAAGAACTTGGGTTGAGAATTTCCCAAAGGGCACCATATGCATTTGTTGATATATAGTTTTAAGCCATGGCTTTGGCATCAATCATTTGCCTGTGTTAAGATGTTGGTGTCTTGAGGGGGTGTCTATAATAGCTCCCAATTTACTGTCATCTGAAAACTTGGTGAGCCAAAGGCCTTGAACAATATCCTTGACTTCTGACAAGTAGATGACAAACAGAAGCAAGCCCAGCATGGAGCGCTGGGGTTCTCCACTGGTGACAGGTCTCTTGGTGGAGGTGGTCTCACCTTTTCTGACTTTTTGGGTCCTTTCTGTGAGCAGCCAGCAATCCATTAAGTTATATAAGGATTTATGCCTTTCTCAGAGAAGTTATCAACAATGCCTGAGTGGAGTATTGTATCAAATGCCTTGGCCCGGTCAAGATACACAGTATGCACTTTTTTTGCCCTTGTCCATTGCCTCAGTGACCCTCTCAAAGAAGTCTACTAGTTTAAGTAGGCAAAATCTTCCCTTAACAAAGCCAAATTGGGATGGGTCTAGTGTCTGTATGTTGCCAACATCCTTGTTTATAATTGGGCTGATTAGACTAAAAGGTCTGTAGTTCCCTGGGTCAGTTGATGGCCCACCGTTCTGGAGGCGAATGACTGTTGCTTAGAACATAGCCTGTAACAAGGCTGTAGTTGAAGAGTGCCTTAAGTGGCCCTAATAGGGTTCTTGGCTTTAGCAAGTGCTGCCAGCACCTGGTCCCTACTAATACTTGGGGAAGTATGTTGAAGAGAATTTTACCTGGTGGAGCTGACTGGGGGTGGGGGTTAAGTTGAAGTTATCAGCTAGCAGATTTGCTATGTCACCATGATCGGTGAAAGTAGTACCGTTCTTGACCAGTTCAGCACACCGCGGTGTCTTACCTTTAAGGTTCTGGACATAGCTGAAGAAGGTATCATGATTCTCCTTGGCCTGTGAGGCTATCCTGACCTCATAGTCAGCCTTGTTAGACTTAAACCTCTTGGTTTCTTGTTTAGTTTTCTTTTAGGGAGTTGCTCTTCCTAATTTTCACCATGAGTTTTCTTTTTTTATTATATAGCCTGTTTAGGTGAGGATTCCACCAGTGAGGTTTGATTTTAGTGTCTGCTTTTGGTTTACTTCTGGAAGGTATGGCAGCCTCAATGCAGCCCTTCATGTTTGTATTGGGACACTGTGAATAATTCTGTATAGGAAGTTGTGGATTTGGTGTTAGAGGGAGCCTTGAATTTTTTTTCAAAAACTGTCACTTAACAGGATGTAGTTTGCCTTACAATAGTTCCTAACTGTTACAGGTTAAGCTAGATTTTCTGGGTTGATTTTAACTTCAAAGGATCAGCTTTATGATTTGACCTCACAAGTGAAGACATAACAAGGGTGGGGTAGGGAGCAGTGCTCTCCCATGTTGATTCATTGTACCAGATTCAGTGTGCTTGATTCTCTGTTTAGAGCGTGCACTAGAGTGTATGTGTTAATAAAGTCCAGGAATTATTGGCCTGTTAGCTTGAGGTAGTGTAAGTTTCCCAGTCTAGAGAAGGATAGTTAAAATCACCCATAAATAGGGTGTTTGGTTGTTTGATGAGTTCCTCTAGTAGGTTTAGGTAAGAGTTGTGAGACTTTGGGGGCATAGATGGTGACCTGTAGCTAGCCATAATACGGTGAGGCACATTATCTGTGGGGACTTCCACATGGATGAGCCCCATGGTATCGTCTTGTTTAACCAACCTGGAGATGTGTTTGTTGCTAATGTAGATAGCGACACCTCCACATTTGGCACCAATCTGTGTTGTTGTTGATCTAAATGTGTGGAAGGCACTGTAGCCTTGCACTGCTGGAGTACTTTCTATCTCTTTAAACCAAGTCTTGGTAACAGCATAGATATCTACATTCTCAAGAGTAAGGAGGGATTGAAGGGTGTTGAGTTTCTTGACTAAGCTCCTAGCATTGAGCAGTAACACCTTGAGGTTGCTTGGAGACTTTTTCGTCATACTGGTAGTTTTGTCTTTTTTGCATTGCTAAAAAAGACTCTAAGGGGTGGATAACTATCCAAAAGCCTAGAAGAGACATGTCCAGCCCATCCTTAGCAAGGCAATGTGATATATTGACTAGGCCCTTCCATGCTGACAGATACTAGATCCCCCTTGAGTGACATCAGAAACTATGCCAGTTATTAAAATCACTCATTTTAAGTTCATACTGTGACCTCATCCTTGGTGAAAGCAGAATGTTGCTCAGTCCAAGGCTCATACCTGTCTGTGACACATATTTTGATAGATCCATTATGTCTCTTTTCATATAGTTCAGTGAGGTATCTCTCAGGTCACTTACACCCACCTGAACAATGTATCATAATTGTACCTGGGGTGCTGTGACTTGAGTGTGTGTGTGATATTGTGGATCCTGGTTAGAGATAGTTAATTAACCATAATCTTTTCATTGCATAACCTGGAGAATAGAACATCTGTGCCTCACACAACAAAGTCCCTGGTGACAAGAGTATTAAGAAAAGTATATGTTTACCTTATGAGCTTTGCTATTGGGGAACCATTGGGTGTAGGTTTATATGAGATGTTGGGTATTGTGTTTGGTGTGAGTTTTAGTCATTGCTGAGGAGTAGCAATTGCTGTTAGGTTTCAGATAATCGTAACTTTATAGGAAAAGTTTACTGTCTAGGCATTTGCTGTTTAAGCAATAATCCATAACTGGGTGTGGGTATATCAGGATTTACCCAAGGTTGGTGTGGTTTGATCATGAGGGCAAAACGGTAGTGATAATTGTATAAAACAAGTACAAGTGCAGTAGATCAAGAAAATATGTTTATTTCAGCCTGAATGGCTCTGGATGCAGTGGAAACACTAGAAAAGTGTTGCTGAGCCCTGTGGAAGTGATCCAAATGTGCAGTGTGTGTAAATCTCAGCAGAATAAGGCTGTTATTGGAGTGGCTTTAATGGTATTACAACTCACACACTCTGTTTTACAAGGTCAACCCCACAAGAGCTTTAAGGCCAGTCTTGTTGATGCAGTGAAGAAAGCATATCTAATAAGGTGGTTGACCATTCTTAGTTTAAATCAAGGTAAATTGTCGGATACTGGACAGGGCCTCATACTTAATAGAAAGATTTATGAATATGCAAAATTTCTGTGTTTTGTAGAAAATCCAAATCTACAGACTTGGAACTGTGTTATATGTGACATTTTCCTGTGATATATAGTTAGACATTTTTATTAGTTTTCAGGAGTAAGAAGCATAATATCAGGGGTACAGATGACTGAAAAGAAGCAGAATGGCAGTAATAACTGATGGACATATGAACGCCGGTGCAATGTTAGAGGTAACAGCAAAAAGACGAAAACAAACATGCATGAAGTGTAAAAAGATCAGCAAACAGGGAGCTGGAATTTTATGATGTGGACAAACAGAATTAAAAAAGTGCCTATTCATGAAAAGACAAAGTTTGTAATGTATGGAGCATAATAACTGCTTAGATATTGGGAAAAGTCAAGCTTGTTATGCACCCCTAATCACTATTAAGAACAAATCTCATGTTCAGGGTTAACAGCTGACAATACATTTCAGCAAACAGCAGCAGCAGGAAACACAAGCTTAAAAGTCATTAAATACTTCAGTATGTTATACTTATGAAGAAAATATGTGTAGAACAAACTGTCTAACAGTGCTTAAACCTATTTGTTCTTCAGAGGGACTCTGTTTATGCCTACTGTTAGGCAGCACTGTTTTTCTGGCTTTCCAATGCTTTGGAAGCAGACTAAACACTTTGCATTCCTACTCTTTTTCTGTAACTGGCAATACAATGGAGCAGGTAAAGCTCCATTCATTACTAAAAATTATGACAGAGTCTCACTGATCTTATTATGTGTTATTGACATGGATGCTAAGAAATTCACTTCTCAAGCTTCTCTGTCAATGTGAATTTCTTGGTTTTCATGTCTCAAACATAATAAGTCGGCTATAATTGGAGAGCAGATTATAATCATCTATATTAAGTATGCAGAAATAAAGAGGTTAATAATACACTAATGGGAAGAAACTGCAAGTTGCTGGAATACAGGCCAAGGTGGTTTGTACCTTTCTAATCAATACTAATGCACAGGCAATAGGAGACCTTCAGAGACAGAATTTCATAGGAAGAAAGTACTGTCAGTTGAAACTTAAGTCTTAATTTCCTCACAGGCAGTACTGTATCAGTCTATCATCCCTCAGCTGAAAGCAATGATTCTTGATATACATTTGAGAATGCCAAAATCTACAGGAATGTCAGTTACATGATGTTCAATTAATAAGAGCTTTACAAGATTTTATGTAACAAAAAGTGTCATGACATTTAGAGATTAACTTTAACGGAAAACAGACAAAAAAATATGTAGTGTAAATAGTTATATTAGATTATAAGATTAGAGGTGACAAATTAAAAACTAACTTTGAAAATCATTTGCTGAATTGAAAACTGAAGGCAAGAACGGAAGATTTAGATAACTAATCAAAAGGGTACATTATAAGGGCTTTCAAGTCTCAGACAGAAATAAAGGAGCTGGTCTTTGACAGCTTTAAGAATGGATGCCTTCTATTTCATATGACTGTTTTATGTCTGAGTTTAAAATTGATAGATTTTTATGACCATTTACATTCTCCAAACAGGATTCTATGTTATATCTTTTGTGATAAAAAATAAAATTTCATTATTTTATAAATAAACAACAGAGCTTATAAATACTTGAAAGAATGCCCCAATAATCTGTATATAAAAAAGGATTTAATGTCAAAATGACTGTTTGCTAGGGTTTCTAAAAATCAAGATTCATAAAGCCTCTAAGTTTCAAAAACAGGTTTGCATAAATTCCAGTGCTCATTTCTCCAAATTCCTTGATTAAACTGAGGAGTACTAAAAGCACACTGGTCTATCAATTGAGGAGAACAGAATAGAAATGACTACAAGCAAAACTGGAAAAGTTATATACAATGGAAGCACGTGACCATTGTCTGCTCTCTTTGAAAATACAGTGGAGGGGATTCAATAAACCCTACATGGTCGTTTTCTATGTACATACAGTAGAAATGAAATTCAGATTCAGTAAGCGCCATGTAGAGGTATGCACCACTGTGCAAACAAGGTAAACACTGTACCATGCTGATTCCAGCATAAGAGCTAAATTCCATGCGAATCAACCAATCCAACATGGTGGAGCTACTCAACAAGCTATAAAGCATCTGTGTAGACTCTGTACTGGTTTTCCTGTGAATTTCAAAACTTTTGGAATACAGCCATGGAAAAGAAGATACATGGATAGAATGCTAGGGGCTGCTGCTCCTTTAATTCATTTGTATGTCCTACAGGCTGAAGCCAATGTTGCTGTTGCTGCTAATATGCCAAAGCCGAGAAGGAGAAGAGTTTTCAGGCCCCATTTAAGCTTTTCAACCTACATGACATGAAAATTGTAGAGCACTACAGGGTGGACAGTGACATACTATAGGAGCTCTGTGACCTCTGGCGGCCTCAACTCAGTGTCAGAGCCAACCAAGGAGAACTCATCCCAGTGGAGACAAAGGTATGTGTGGCCCTTAGAATCTTAGCTGCAGCTACCTCCCAGAGAGCAACAAGAGACATGCTGGGGTGTCACAGGTATCAGCATCCAGGATCCTCCACCAATTCCTGAATGCTATGATCCAACATGCCAGTGACCACATATGTTTTCCCTTCATAGTTCTGGGAAGAGGGCCAGAAACATGCATGAGTTCTACCACGTAGCACACTGCCCTGAATTACTGGGTGCCATAGATTGCACACATATAGAAATGAAAGCACCACTTGGGGAACAGGGTACGCTATACATAACCAGAAAGGGCTATCACTCTATCAACTGCCAAGTCACGTGTAATGCCAAGGGAATAATCTTGAATGAGTCTGCTGGCAACATTAGCAGTTACCATGACTCAAACAATCTGGCACAACTCCCAACTGTACCAGAAGTTTGCTAGGGGGGATATCCCACAAGGTCATTTACTAGGGGATGAAGGTTACACACTAGAACTGTGGCTGATGACCCACATCAGAAATGCACACACCCATGGAAGAATGCAATAATGAGTCACATGCTCAAACCAGAAATATCACAGAGCATGTGTTTGGGCTGCTGAAGTCATGGTTTTACTGTATAGATACATCTGGAGGAGACCTGCAGTACAATCCATGTACATGTACAGAAATATTCACAGTATGTGCCATGCTACACAAAATAATCTTGAGAAAACAGCTTCAGCAGGATCAGCAAGGGGAAGGGCACACATCTTACCACCAACATCAAGATCACCACAGCCACTGGCAGATGAGGAGTCAGACGGGGATTCACTAGCTGCTCTAGTTGTAAGCAGACATAGGCATGCTCAGTACGCCCTTGCACTGGCTAAGAGACAAACCATAGCACACTTACTCACCAACTAGGGGCCTAAAACCTTCATCCTACTCACATACATATAGTAACATTGATGACAGGCAACTCACACAACCATTGCCTCCACATGTATTGGCTGTGTACTGTTTGAATTAGACAAAGTCAGCCCTGAACTAAAAGTGTGGCAACTGCTGCATTTACAAGGTCAGTCCTGAACCTGGACTGTATTGTTTAATAATATGAATGTGTGGCATATCCTTGTATTTCACTACTTGGTTGGGTAAGTAAATAAAAAGTGGGAGATTTGTACCAAAATTACCTTAACATGTGACATCAGAGACTTACTTGACCTATATGTGTTCATTACTAAGTAGTAGGCCTCTCAGGCATCAAAGATTCACATAGTCATACCTCTCAAAAGTACTGATGATCACTGCATGCCCTCAGTTTAGCACAATACATTTGTACTGGAAAATCATTGAAGAGAGAAGTCAAAAAGTAATGATACATATTGCAGTTTCTGACTTCATAATCCTCACAAGATCATTCACTATAAAGCTGGGAAATTTTGATGCAATCAACTGTCTAACTTTCCATGGCCAATATAATTCAAAGGTACAATTATCAGTTGAACACCACACATGTATATATATATATATATATATATATATATATATATATATATATATATACTAAGCACTAAGTTAGCTATGCACCCTGAGCATCAGACACAAAGCTTATGTATCCCAGAATCCAAAAGACAGAATTCTGGGATATGGCACAGTTATAAGCACTTGCTCAGGGTGCTGTGTGGGGTCCAGGAAGCCTAGGCTGTCACAACAGGTCAGTGAGTGTGTGTGTCAGTAAGAAAGAGAAGCAGGCAGACATTTGGATAAACCAACAAATGTCCAGTGAGACAAAATGAGTAACTGTTCTGTGTCTGTAGGGGTCCTCCAGGTGAAATTGGTGTGTGAGTGTCTGCATAAACACAGTCAAGCTCTGTGCTGGCTCTATGTCCTGGTATGTTGTACAGGTGTGAGCTGTGCATGGTAGAGGTGGCAGTTCATAGCTGTCCCCAACCATGAGAACTGTCTCTGGCAGGAGTTGCATTGGCACATTCATGCCCACAGTCAGATGAACTGCAGCTACCTGAAAATGACTGGTGTCTACTGGATGAGTTCCATTCATGAGACACCCAGGACCATGACCCCATGGCCTGCCACATCTGGGTCGGGACAGCACACTCACCAATGGAGCAGTAGATGTACGGCCACTATGGGAGCTTGATTGGGCATGAACACATTGGCTGACAGCAGATGATGTGGATGACCTATACCCATGAGGATGCCATTCCCCTCCCAGCAGACATTACCTCACAGACAATGCTTATTCCAGTGTGTCATTCATCTGATCCATTGAATCAGCAACATGATGGAGGGAGTCATGCATGTCAGCCTGTACCACATCTACAACCCTGAGCTTTTGGCTGTAACACCTATGGGAACATACTTGTGCCTCCATGATGGCTCTAAACATGCACTAAATGGCACAAGAAGACACCTCTGCACCAGGTGGAGGAGAGACAGCAGGCCCTCTCATCACAGACAATGCTCATTCTATGAAAACCACCTATCATTTCATTGTTCCATCACAGACACTCACCGTTTCAATGTGTCATGCATTCAATCCATTGAATCAGCAACATGGTGGAGGCAGTCATGCATGTCAGCCTGTGCCATATCTACAACCTTGAGCTTTTGTCTGTAGCACCTATGGGAACATGCCTGTGCCTCCATGATGGCTCTAAACATAAGTTAAGTGGCATGGGAAGATACACCTGCACCAGGTGGAGGATGGACAGCATGCCCCCTCCAAGCACCCATAACAGCCCTCCCACATGGCACCTCACCCACACTTTGGCTATGACCAGAGTTAACAAGCACTGAAGCCACAGTAGTCACACTTCCTGATCAATGTCCTCACCCTCCACCTGTCCAATATCTGAGGGCTCACTGGAATGTATAGGAATACTGGCTTTGTCCAATGGAATTGCAGGTGGATGGCTGTATGTCAACCTCAGTATCAGATTCAACCTCTTCATCCCCCAACTGTGCCTCAGTTTGGCCACCATCAATATTAGAGTCTGCTGATACACTGACATCAGGTGGCAAAGGGCCCACACTCCCACTGTCATGGTCACCTGTGATAAAAAGCAACAGACACAGGAAAAAATTAATACTTACACTATTATAGTGCAATATATGTTTACAAAGTAACAGTGCTGCCACGATTACAGACAGTACAGCAATACACAAAGCAGACCTGACATCAACAGCACACACTAAAATATCTGTTTAAATTACACAGCAGTACTGACATAAAAATGTGTGGCTTACCATCTTCAGATGAGAATCTGAAATCCAGATGGTCCTAGAAGAAGTTAAGCAAGAGATAAGGGCAACATAATCACAATTAACATTAACAAAGGGGGTACTACTTTTACCGATTTATATATCCATTAACTGTACTTTCAACAAGAATGTGGCTGTGAACTCCAACCTAAGCTAAGAACACAAGCAGTCTTCAATACCCCCCCAAAAATACATGTGACACAGAAGTAACTTATTGATTTCAATTATTTTACTATACAACAGTGTTCAGCTCTTGAGATACCAAAGCCTGTCTGGAAGCTCCTACTAGGATGTGCTTGCTGACTCAGAAACTGTTGCTCTGACATCCAGGATATGCTGTACTATACTCTCCTGGGAGCTGTCTAGATCCCTGATATTGGACAGGAAATCTTCATTGGATGCTAGTGGTGGTTCCCTAGAAGGCCCTCCCCCAATGGCCATTAGGTCATTGCCCACTGCAGCTGCTCTCCCCTGTGCAGTTGTGATCAAGGCAATGGCCCTTTGGCACACCTGCTCATATGTCCTGCCATGGCCACCCGCAGCATTCAGATCATCAACTATCTGTTGCCAAATCTGCATCTCATGTGTCATATCTCTCGATCCATTTTCAGCAGAAAAGTACCATGTTGACTAAAGGCATCCACTATCACTGGGTTCTCAGCATTGGCAAAGGGGGTTCTCAGAGTATTGACATGTCTGGTTGTCATACTCCTAGGTGTCCTAAAAGACAACAGAAGGATAATACACAAGTATCACATAACTAAAAAATAATTGTTTCCAGATAAAACAGAAAAGATAGCTCTCAGTATTACCCACTGGAGAAATATAAAACAATCTGCAGATGTGAAATTCAAACAGCAGACAGGATGAAAAACAAGGAAAGTAACAAGAGAAATGTATCCTTGCTTGTGCCATAACAGTAACTTATCTTTGCCCTCCCCCACAAAAGAACAGTTTATGCTTGTTTCTGCCATAACAGTAAGTCACAGTTGCCCACCCCCAAAAGAAAAGGAAAATTACATATTTTGCTAATAAGCCAAATTTGAAATGCTAAAAGTGCTAAAAGGAACCATCCCTGAAACATTTGTACATATTTATCACACAGCTTTCCATTTTCATGTATTGGCAATGATGTTTACCTTTGAAATGGCTTAACAAACATATCCATGCCATCAGCACACATCTAAGTAATGCATACAGAAAAAGTGTAAAGGCCTTTACTTCAGATTTTTCCTAAATTCCAAAATATGCAGTATGTAGCTCTTAAAATGGAAGCATACCCGCTGAGGTTCAGTACTCCTCTGTATAAATATAGCCTGAAGAAATAGCATATGTGCAGTCTTCCCAACATAAATAAGTCTCCTCACCATCAGTTTGCCTAGCGATGTGGTTGCCTTTTTGTATGGTGTAGATTCAGGGCTGTTAGAATGGTGAAGATACAAATGAGGTGTGAACTCATTAAAATGGCTGAATTCCAAATACTTGCATCAATGTAGGAGATGTAGACATAGTGCAGGCACTCCCTCAGTGTTTGGTTTTAATGCATTGCAACTGTGAATGATTACTGGTTGGGAGAAGGGAAACACAGCAGCACTGCAGGCTGCCTTACTTCCACTGGGTATGTCAGGTTAGATCTATAAAATGTTAGATGTAAGGTAAGGAATGCAAGTGAGTAGCACACATGTAAGGCTGGAAATGTAAGTGAGCAGCACACAATTCACAGATTGCGTTCCTTAACATCCAACCTGCTTGTTATTTGTTGGCAACTGCATTTGCAAGTATTTCCACTTAATATCCTCATCCATTTTAAGGCCAATGATATAGAATGGTTTACACATTGTATACCTCAGATTACTGATCAGAAAAAATGAAGACAGGCCAACAAACACAGAAATGTAAGACAGAGCTGTATATTTGCAAGCAACAATCATGATAGGCTGTGTGATCACTACGTACACTACATCCAAAAATAATAAATGTACAAATAACACTTGTATACACAATATCACTGTATATGCTGTGCAGTTAGTGGTGTGCAGATTCAGTTCAGTTCTCTGCTGTAAAGCTATTTGTGTGGAAAAGAGGGATAAGGCATCCATCCTCTGTTCTGAAGGAGTATTGGAGTGAGAGTTCAAATTCAGATCTATGTAGACATATCTGGTGTGAGCCATCATTTTTTGTACGTATTTCATACATTGATTTTCCTCATTTCAACTTCTTCTACTTGCCCCTTTTTTTCCCCTTTCTCCTCTTCTGTCTTTGTCTGTCTAATTTTTGGGCCTGTATTTGCATGATGTGATGCACCAGTGCAATCACAGGAATGGAGGAAATGAATGCTGGGTTTGTCTGTGTTAATCTCATTTGCATGAAGCATGGCAGTGTGCAAACTGGACAAGTGGACCCCCCCCCAGGAAGCAGGCAGAAACCAAATAACCAAAACCAGAAAAAGGATACATTCAATTAATGCTATTAGGTATCACACAAACCCTCTAAGTGATGTTATCCAGCAGTTAACAGCGGGACCTTAAGTATAATTAGCAAAATAGCAAACATCATGTAAGTAGTCCTCTGGCAGCAGGTGTAGGTGTAGGGCTGGAGTGTAGATGGTCCTGGGTTCAAGCACAAGGTGCTCAACCTTTTTTTTGTTTTGACTGTTGTGACATTGCAGTTTATAGCAATGAACTGAAAGATAGAAAGGTTTTGTTTCAACCTTGTTATGGCAATAGGTATAAGCGTAGGACTGCCATACACATGGTCCTTAGTTCAAATACAGGATATTCCATACACATTTACTGTTGTTCCACTTCCCATTATAGTTATTCTCACTTATAACACTTATAGGTTCATAGGTTGGTACTAGGCTATCAGCCCTAGGGCCTGTACAAGCCTAGCCATAATAATTCCCTGGCTATTTCTTCCCACAATATTTACTTGACATAGTAGAGCTGATATTAATTATATGTATGATGGCTGAGACACTAGTATTGTGTTATTTATTTATTTATTTATTTATTATCACATTTATTATCAGATGTATGACTGCGGGTTTCCTGTGTAGTATATTCCTACAAGTATAATTCTGCTATGTGGACTGCAGTCAAGTGTGTGTGTGTGTGTGTGTGTGTGTGTGTGTGTGTGTGTGTGTGTGTGTGTGTGTGTGTGTGTGTAGAGCATTGTACACCACCATAGGTTCATAGGTGCATAGGTAGGTACTAGGCTATCGGCCCTGGGGCCTATACAAGCCCAGCCAAAAAGGTACCCTGGCTTTTGCCCCCCAAGAAAATTATTTTCCTGTGCCATTGTCAAGCAGAGCCACAGAGGTGATCCCCAGGGTGAATTTCCTATTTCTTATCCAATCATCAAGATTTTTCTTGAAGAGTGCTAATGAGGAGCTTTGTTTGATAAAGATAGGTAGTTTATTCCAGAGTATGGGAAGTCTCTGGGACAGGAATCTATACCTCCGGCATGTTCTGTTTATTGTGGTGACAAGGTTTAGGTCCCTAGAGCATGTAGCTTGGAGGGATGGGGATTTCTTTAAGTGGAGCATGTCCAACAGCTCTGGGATTGACATAGCTTTGTATGTTAGGCAGAGATCACCTCTGAGTAGGCGATATGCGAAGGAGTAAAGCTGGAGTTTTTTGAGACGGTCTGCGTAGGGCATCTGTTTGAGGCCGGTAATCCTCTTTGTGAGGTATTTCTGCGGCCTTTCCAGTTGTTGTAGATGTATTGTGAGGTACATACCAAAAGGGGTGTTGTTCTCTATAATGGGTCTAATGAGTGGTGAGTAGAGGGGAACAATGACGTCTTTTTTTTTGGATGAGAAACCTTTTGTGATGAGCTGTGCCATGTACAAGGATTTCCTAACTACTGTGGCGATGTGATTATCAAAGAAGAGACTACTGTCCACCTGTGTCCCAAGGTCTCTTATCACAGTTTCGGTGTTAAGTATACTACCGCCTATGTTGTAGTTTATGGGTACAGAGTTTTTGCCAAAGGGGATGACAATGCACTTTTTGGCATTGAGCTTGAGGCCATGGCTTTGACACCAGGCATCTGTCTCAGTGAGGCCCTTTTGTAGGATGTCCACATCATTAGGAGTTTCAATTATGGCTCCTAGTTTGCAGTCATCTGCGAACTTCTTTAGCCAAAGACCTTCTGTGTTAGCCTGTACATCAGAGAAGTAGATACCAAACAGGAGAGGACCCAGGACTGAACCCTGTGGTACTCCACTTGTCACTGGTCTGAAGTCGGATATGGAGTCTGCTACTTTCACAGTGTGGGTTCTGTCAGTGAGCCAGTTGGATAACCCATCTTGTGACATAGGAATTCATACCTAGTTTAGTGAGTTTATCTATAATTCCAGAGTGGGGGATGGTGTCAAAAGCCTTGGCAAGATCTAGATAGGCTGTGTGAACCACCTTACCCTTGTCTATGGCTTTGGTGACTGCTTCAAAGAAGTCTGTTAGGTTTAGGAGACATGATCTGCCTTTTAAAAACCTGAACTGGGTGGGATCCAGAGTTTGGAGATTACCAATGTCTTTGTTTATAAGTTCCATGATGATACGTTCCATGGCCTTGCTGACCAGGCTCGTCAGGCTAATGGGGTGGTAGTTCCCGGGGTCCATGGTGGCTCCCCCCTTGTGGATTGGGATAACCATTGCTGTGTGCCATTCAGCAGGCACAAAGCCTGAGGTGAGGCTATGATTGAACATGGTACTTAGGTGGGGTGCCAGTTAATTCTGTAGTTCGTGTAGAACACAGCCTGGGATGTTGTCTGGTCCCATGGATGCTGTGTTCTTGGCTTTGGAGAGTGTGTTTTTTACCTGTGCAGCCGTGATTACAGGAACTTTGCATTCTTCTGGTATAGAGATGGGCTCTTTAAGGGGTGAGAAGGGGGTAAAGTTAGCACTGAACCTATCTGCCAGGATGTTGGCAATATCAGTTGGGTCTGTATATTTAGTGTCATTGTGTTGTAACTCTGAGCAGATATGAGTGTTGCCATTCAGATTCGTGACATAGCTATAGAATGCTTTGTTGTTGTCTTTAGAATCAGTGGCGATTTTGTTTTCGTAACTAGCTTTGGAGGATTTTATCAGGGATTGCAGCTTCTTACTGAGGCTGACCAGGGAGCTCCTCCACTCGTGGGATTTTACTCTCTTTTGCAAGAGTTTCTTCCTTCTGTTGTACAGTTTGTTTATGGCAGGGGACCACCATATTGACTTCCTTTTTTGGAGGATAGCGTCTTGGTTCTGTTTGGGATAGCACGATCCATGCATTCATGTAAGTGCTCATAAAGTGCAATTGTGTAGGATTCAGTAGTCGTAACTGTATTGTCCATCTGCATGGGTGTCATGAAGTTCACCACTTCTGTCTTAAGAAGCATGAAGTTGGCTTTGGAGAAATTTTTTACCATGGTTTCCTTAATGGGGGGTTGGAGGCAGGATGTGGATATCTAGGGTAATTAGCTTATGGTCGGATTGGACTAATGAGGCATTGACTTCAGGTGTGGAACACCGATCACTCATATTGGTAATAACTAGATCTACAATATTGTTGCCCCTCGTGGCGGTGTGGATAAGTTGATCCAGGGCATTGGAGTTTATGAATTCCAGAAAGCATTGAGCGAAGGAGTTGTACATGAGTAGTTTTCCCAGTTAATGGTGGGGTAGTTGAAATCACCCATTATTAGGGTGTTTGGTTGAACCCTAATATTTTCCAGTACATCAAGAAAAGAGGAATGGGAATCCTGGGGCATGGTGGATGATCTGTAGCAAGCTACAATTTGGATCGCAGTTTTGCCCAGAGTTAGTTTCACTTGGATAACCTCGGCTGCATTATGCTGAGCAACTAGCCTGGAGGTGTGGATATCCTTAATTAATATGGATACACCTCCGCCTTTGGTGTTCCGGTCCAGGTTACATGGCCGAAAAGTGTGGTATGAGTTATAGCCTGGTAGTGCAGGGGTGCTCTCTGGAGCCTTGAACCAGGTCTCAGTCACTGCACAGATATCGATGTTCTCCATTTTAAGGAGTGCCTCGAGTGAGTGCATTTTGAGATTTAGACTTCTGGCATTGAGTAGCATCACACTCAGTTTTTGCTTGCCTGTTCCTGTTATGGTGGTGAATTTGTCATTTGAACCTTGCCTAAAAAAGGCACTATAGGGGCGACAAGAACCTTAGCCAGTATCCGGAATCCCAGGGGTGACAGGTGCAGGCCATCTCTGGCAAAGCATTGTGGTCTGTCGACCATTTCATCCCAGGCAGACAGATACTGGATCCCTTTAGAACGGCACCATAAGCTTAGCCAATTGTTGAAGTCACTCATTTTGTCCTTGTACTGCGGCATCATTCTGGGTGATGGCAGAATGCTACTCAGGGCTAGGGTCATACCTGCCTGGGCTACAAGATCAGAGAGCTTTTCCATGTCTCTTTTCATGTAGTCCAGGGAGGTACATCTCATGTTGTTCACACCAACATGGACAATGACAGAGTCATATTTGTACTTGTTGTGGAGTGACCTGAGTGTGTGGGTTATGTGGCAGATCCTGGCACCCGACAGGCAGCTGACAGTAACCTTCTCCTTGTTTAGCCTGGTGAGTGGGACATCTGTGTGCCTGACTATAGAGTCGCCTATGACTAGTGTGTTGGGTACATTGTTTTACCTTATTGGTTGTGGTTGAGTGGCACCCTGAGTCTTCGGGCTATGTGTCATTTGGGTTGTGTTGGGGGGTGGAGGTTGCTTGCATTTCTGCTTTGGAGGCCTCTGTAGCTTGAGCAGATTATTATTGAGAGCCTCTGTGAATGTTTTTGTGTTTCTATGTGTGGATTTTGGTGGAGTAGATTTAGTGAAACTATGTGATGAGTGTGGTGTGGTGCAAGTGTTTACCTTCTCCTCTTGACTGTCAAGTTCAGTCTTGATTGGAGAGAGCTTTACCTCCAGTTTGGCTAGATAAGTGCATCTCTCACAGGTTGTAGTGTTGGGTGGTAGGAGGAGAGGGTTGTCTGTGTACATGAGGCAATTTCTACATTGCCTCAAGATGCCCAGATTCATCAGATAGACAGGAGAGAACACTGAGAGCTGACCCTTGGACATGCCTGAATAAAAAACTATTTTCCTCTAAATAAGTGAGGAAAGTGAGTACAAGAGCTGTTTTTCTCTCAGCAAGTGAGGAAAGTAAGTACCAAAACTGTTTTCCTCTAGTTAATGAGGAAGGTTGAGTGCTGTAGTAATTAGTAGGTTATTTAGTGCTTACAAGTTCTGAACAAGTGCTGATCACGAATAAGCAAATTCAAGTGCTAAAAGTAAGAATCTGTATCTAGACTTAACTAGGAGGGTGGGAGAGTGACGTAACGGTTAAGGTATTTACCTTAACAGCACAAGGTACAGGGTTTGATTCTCCTAGGGGGTAATTGGCTAGGCTCAAAATGGTCCATGAGGGCAATTAACCTAGTATTAATCTATGACTCTATGACTCTAGTTACAGGAAAGGGGGGGAAACAAGTGCAAATGTGGGCTTTTAAATCAGAAAGTTGAGAGAGATGAAAAAACTGCCCAAACGACCAATAACTACAATTTCTGGGCCAGAACCACTCCTTATGTGGTAGATAGGTTACCTAGTGCTTACCACTCCTACTGATAAGCTAGAAGGCTTCCCTCCAACACAGAAAGCTTGGGGGGGGGGGGCTCAGAAGCTTACATACAGTCCTGGATACAGCAAATCTAAATCTGGACTATGCTAGTTACAGGAAAGGTATTTTTTATTTTTTTTTGTGGGACAATGTTATATTCTCCTCAACAGACACTGTTGATGTCATTGGCGATAAAGTGTTGTCAGACACACTCCAAGGCAGACTTCAGCTGTGGTGCTTGTGTAAAGTAGTGGGTTCTGTAGTCTGTGTACTTAGATGGATAGGGGTTCTATTCTCAATGCGGTCAACTGTCTGTGTGATCTGTTGCCAGACATTACAGAGAGCATTTTACACTACCATGTGGAACACTGTTTTACCATATTGTCCTTAGCAGACACTGCTGATGTTATCAGCTATATCAGATTTCTGGATGTGCAGTACTCCCACCAAGGCAGGGTCAGAGAATGGCCTGGAAGCCAGGCAGATGTCACCTCATCCTATACAATAAAGATTATAGGGGTGTATATTATCAGATCAAAACTTTAGTTAGTTGAATAACTAAAGATCTATCTCCAAAAACTGTGAACGGACTATTTCATGCAGGGAAAGAATTCCCTTGGCCGTTATGCAGATTATGCCCTTTTCTCCAATTTAGAGCAATCTCAGAGTTGGTATATTTAGTTGGGGGGTGTGGGTGGCAGAGCCCTCCACTTCAGGGGGGCAAAACCCACCACTTGATTTGTGTTTAAAAGTTTTTTCTTTCATGTGGCTAAGAGAATTCTTTCCCTGTGTGAAATCAGCCATTCACAGTTTTTGGCTTTCGATATTACCAGGTTAATCATTAGTTATTCGACTAACTAAAGTTTTAATCTGATAATATAGACACAATTACAGTGACATGGCTTTTAATCTATCCTCATACATCATGCCATCATGCATGGTTTGCAGACCATGTGTTGTCTCCTGCTGCTGCATCTGTCTAGTGAGATATGTCCAAAAGAGAGCATTATACTCTACTAGTGTTCTGATAAGGTTTAACTACAGTGCTGTCATACAATCTTAAGATCTCAATATGCTTACATGACTTATGATGTGCACATCATAGGCATTCAACACCAGTGTGGATATATGGTGGTCAAAGTTCAGATTGTTATCTACTTGTGCACCCATTGCTTGTATCACTGTGTTTATGCACAGCAGGACTACTGTAAATGCCATGATTAACATGGAACTCCACTTTTCAGGCAGACAGCATAACAAACACACACTTGTGTGCCTTTGTCACCATTCACTTGTCTGTGTTACAGCCTCCTGTATATCATCATTGGTGGACTCTTGCACACAATATGCAGGAATCAGTAAACTTAGTAAGCCACAGGCCATACACTTTAGCTTGACCTATCACAGAGTCCAAACAGTAAAGAGCCAAGTATAGATCCCTGGGGTTTGCTAATAGTGATAACTGTTCTGGTACAGGTTGATTCACCAACTTTTTGCAGTATGTGTTCTGTAGGCAAGCCAATTGATTACCCATCAAATGATGTAAGGCTTAAACCCCATCTGGAAGGGTTTCTCAATGATACCCGTGTGGTGGATTATGTTACAACCCTAGACCAGATCACAATAGGAAGTATGCACTGTCTTACCTTCATCCAGGTCTATCACATAGAATCACTGAGCTGTGAAAACATCACAGATTGCCTATGGCATGACTCAGCACATAAACCTTCCTGATACCATTGAATACACACTTCAACACACACTCCACATGGGCTATGTTCCCATACAAGGGTGTTCATCAACATGCATCCACCTGTGTTGGGGGGACGGCACCTGATGCATGCATTTATAGAGACATCCTGACTCTCCATGACTGTGAGGTAGATCAATATATTGTGATGGACCTCTTGTGCATGTACACTAGTGTTGTTTTGGCTGTGTGCAACAGACCTGTGTGAATTGTTATTGCTACATCAGGTCTGTTACATCTGATAGATGTCCTCAAAAAGTCATCAAGGGCATGAATCATGACAATGGTATCATCTTGTGGAACCTGACCAGATGAAGACATTTAGTAGATAACATACATGGCATCTCACTCTGTTGAAATGTTTGACATGACTTATATCTCAGGTCCAGTGACAAGGTCCGTACATCAGGGCTGCCTGCTAGACCCTTTCTTGCCATTAATTAAGTGATAGACATCACAGAAGATATACACATGCTGTGTCAAAATAGCTGCCTGAAGAACTACAGATTTTGGGTAAACATTGACTCCAACTGTGATATTAGTATAATAAAGACAGTATCAATTCTTACCAAAAACTGCTGCCACAGCCATAAGCACACCTGCAGTAACAAGAAATATGGAGGGATTTATTGATTAAGGAAACAAACACACCACCCAATTATAATGTGGACATCACACCCTATAATCACACCAATATGCATGTGACCTATGTCCTGAGGTAGATTGTAAGTGGTACATCCATCAGCATGTGGTCACAGGGCTAACTACTCTCTTGATTGTAACACAAGTACTGGGTATGCAAAGGACATGCACATCACAGGCCATAATACCTTCATGATTCCCAGCCTTCACCACACCAGTAATTGTGTACAATGCATCCTTCTTCATGCACCTCCCTAAACATCTTTCAGTGATGTGTAACTGAAGTGTACCATATTTGTCACAGTGCACTGTCACACAGCTTATTGACCATACCTAGGTACTCTTTTTGTGGAATATACATGACTGTCTGATGGATCCCCATTTCTGAATCAGAAGGTTGAAGGTGCTGTGCTCCGATTGCCCTGCCAGTAAGTTTTGTTTGCCTGGCTGGAATTGAGCTTGCAGATGGACATGAATGTCCAAGGCCATGTTCCATAGAGCCATGGCTAGCCTGCAGAGTGGTTAGGAATGGATTCCCCCTTGCTTGTTGGGGTACCACATAACTGTGGTGTTGTCTGTTTTTATTAGCAGTTGTCCTGGAAAGATTAGGGATCTGAAAGCTGCCAGGGCATTCTGTACAGCTAGCATCTCTTTTTGGTTAATGTGCAGATGAATTTGACTTGGGCTCCAGTGGCCCTGAATACATATTCTGTCCATGTGTGCCCCCCAGGCATAGTCTGATGCGTCTGTGGGGAAGGATTTGTGAGATAAGCAGCCTTACATGAATAATGCAGAGGACATCTATCAGGGATCTGACATACAATTTGGGTGGGGTGCATATTGTGAAGCTGTGCAAATTGGTATGCCTGAATATGAGTGTAGTCTCAGCAGAGGTCTGCAGCAAGGTGAGCACAAGTAAAGGGTCATGGAAAACCTTATAAGAACCAACCATAATCATGAACAATATCAGAATAATACCACCAGTAATCCCATGCCTCTGACATAACATATCTGATGTAGGCTGATAAGAGATGAGTCTGCACAGACACACTTGAACAACTATAATGATACATCCACACTCTATGAGGGTAACCATGCACACTGTCCCGGCACTGCAACATTTGCTGGAGGTGTTAGGAGGAACACTGCTATACCTGTGTGTAACAGTATGAGCAATACGGGCTAGTTACCTTGTGTGCCTGATGTGTGTGTGTGTGTGTGTGTGTGTGTTTGTGTGTGTGTGTGTGTGTGTGTGTGTGTGTGTGTGTGTGTGTGTGTGTGTGTGTATATATATATATATATATATATATATATATATATATATATATATATATGTATGTATAGATAGCTATATATAGCATGATCCATGCTATCACAAATGATATACATGCCATTAAAGTAGTCAAACACCTATGTATGTACTGTGTGCATAAGCAGAACAGGTAGCACACATGCATGTGGTGTAACAACTTGTATGGTGTTAGAAATCCTCCCCATTGTTATGTCACCTTGTGTGGCAGTCACATAAAACACATTTTCACTGTACAGTCCCTACTGTACTATATAGATATTTGATCAGTGTTGCTGCTACAACCATCTTCCATTCATATTCCCTCCTCTGCTGTACGAGATTTTCTCCTATCCTCTTTCCCTGCTTTAATTTATACAATTTATCTTTGTGTCCCTATTCAATACACACACTTTTCTTGAGTGGTCATTTTACATGGCACTCCATGTCCTGTTACAGATCATCCCTCCCCTTAATCGTACAAAGTACCCCATCCTCTCCTGGTTTCAAACACAGGCTAAACACCTCAATAACAACTGGTTATGCCCATATTGCTCTCCTGGATAATGTCCTTTACCTCCATTCACATTTTTTTTCTTAACCTCTTCCCAAAATACTTCTACTCCCTCATTCTATACTTTTACCCACTACATCTCTCCCTCGCACTACCTCTTTTACCTACTTACTTTTACCTCTTTACCTCCTAAATGCTATAATCTCCCCTCCCTTTCTGCCTAATCCTCTCCCTTCTGCTCACCTCCCATAAAAATATGCAACTTATCAAATGGCCCTTTACAATTTCTTACAACTGTGTAATCTAATATCCTAATGATGTTCTTCCCAGTTGATTCCCTGATCTTTGTTATGTAACTATTCTAGTGCTAATCAAACATCTAAGGATGTACTACCGTGTTGATTCTCTGTGTTGTATGTAACTATTTTAGTGTTAATCAAATGTCTAATATTGTATTGTACATTAATGGAGCTTTTCTCCCCAGGTCTCCACTGAAAACGGGCTACCTAGCCCAGTTGGACACTACCTGGTAAACAAATGCAAATAAATAAAACAGATAAAATAAATGAACACAGCTTCAGTATAGAATGCCAAGAATGGGATATCACAATACTCTGCACTGTAGGTACACTGTCCTCTATTGTGTTTGAACCATATACTTCACATTCATACCTCTCAACTGTCCAGGTATTCCCAGGATGTCCAGATGTTTTCCTTATCAAATTAGTGGCTTTCTGCCATATCAATGGGATGATCTCTGGGCTGATATGACTCAATATTACATACATTTGAGTGCATACCTTTCAACTGTCCTGATTTGTACACAATGCCCACTTTTTATCTCACGTGTGTGATCTTTTCTTCATCACATTTTGGTTTTCTGGAAAATCATTGGCATGTCATTGGAGACTTAAGTCAGAAACTGACGACAGACATCTGAGTTTCAAACTTCATGCTCTTCAGAAACTTCATTCTACTGTACAACGTATTATTCTATCAACTTTTGAAGTTTGGAAGAGCAATAGTACAATCTGTCCCTATTTTTGGACCTTTGTCCGACTGTTATTTATGGCTTTGTACAGATTACTTGCTGAAAGAGGTTGAGAGGTACAGTATGTTTTCACTTTCATTATTCAGTTTCATTCTGCCACATTTCTATGTGACATCTATGTCACATATGTCCCTATTTCTGGTTATTTGTCCTTTCATTATGTTGGCCTTTGTGCAGATGTGGTGCACTAACAGACTGACAGTTATCTCTAAAGCCCTGGTGATCATTTTTGCATTCTGTGCAAATCCACAGACCGTAGGTGTTCTTCTTTGCACAGAATTGATATCTGCATTCACTTCCACAGTCTCCTGGCTAGCAACACTGATGCCAGCCACGAAACCTAGCTTAGACGTGCCGTGCTTAATTAATATGCATTGCGCGCTACCACTCACCACACACTTCCACACATACATTTAAACTCCATGTAGGCTTCGCTCGGAGCCTACACAGAATTTATTGAATCTTGGGAAGTGTTTAAATCCCACTATAAAATTATCATTTTTCTCTTAAAAATTGAAATAATACTTTGCTATAATTGAAAAACAATTGAGATATGCAGTTGCACTAATATCTTTATAAGTTGCCTTTTATAGTTTTAATATTCACTTAAATACACTTACTTGTTACTTTCTATATTCAGTCTAGGTATGAAAAGAACTAGTCATTATAAACTATAGCTACTGTTTGGTTTATTTAGAAATAAGTAACTGGTTAACTCATTAACAACCATGTGATGTGGAATGTCACACCTGTATCAGCCTACAAACATATTATATTCCAGAGCATTTTCTTAAAAATAAAGTCAAAAAGCATAGCATCAACAAATGTAAATATTTTGTGAAGAATAAAAGCTATTAAAATTGTGCAAATAGCAATTGTATCAATAAAAAGCATAATTTGCACTGATTATAATCAGTGCAGTCATAGTATTTACAATAAATACTGTAATATATTATAATGCCAACAGACCCCAAATTATATTTTTGTAAAATTTTCAAATCTTGAAAACTGCACAACCTACATCATTAGAACAGTTTTATTAACCAGACATAAGCTTTCACATGAGAACAAGAAATTCCTCTATAAGTGCAGAAATATGGAAACATATGCTTAATTATATAATTAGCAAAATAGATAATACAGGATATTTCTTAGGATGTGCAACTTCCAGTGCAAACATCAAAGATAGTTTTCTTCAACAACATCTACAGTTTCACTTAATGTCATACAACAGTTTGTTATTATTACTATCCATTTTATTGGATATTTCTGTCTTGGGCCAGTACAGTAACCTAGTGATAATATACCTGCATCCTAATTCTGAATTTCAGTACTGACCTCAGCCTGTGTAAATATTTGCATGCCCTCATATATCCATGATATTTCTCCTGGTTTTCCCCCACTTCCCAAAAATATGTTACTTGATTGGCTGCTTTATATTGTCCAGATTTTTATATGTTGCATCTCATTTTATAGCTGAAAAAGATCTGAGGACCAATTTATAAATTCATAAGCAGTACAGTGATCAGGCCAAATGGCCAACTAAAAGAACTGATTGCTTTAAATAAGGTATGTATACATAAACAGTTAAGAAATACATATATTAGTTAAAATAAACTATTCTTTAAATTCCATTAAAGTGAATAGTATGTATATGTCTGGTTAGGTATAATATTTAAGTATGTGCCTACTGATAAAGTAATTGTATTACTTTCCAAAGTGTTCATCTATTCTCTTTTGGATGACAAAATTATATAATGTTTGAAAGTGTTTCATATCATTAACGTAATAATGCAGTTGTATTTTATGTGTTTCATATGTGAAATTGTTACATGTAACAAAAGTGTCTTTTTGTATAGCAGCATTTTACATTTTAAAGTTTACAACATTATATTCCCATTGCAGGATATTAACTGCTGATAGTATTTTATGACATTTATTTAATGGCATTTTATTCCAGTTGCATTAGTTTTAATAGTAAAATCAAAGGTCTATTTTTTTACTGAAATAATCACTTTGTACTGGAGTAAGCATTGAATAAAGGACAATCACAAACATTTTAAGTAGGAAGACAAGTCATCCATGCATGATATTAGAAGCAATCCTTTACAAATCTTTATTTATGTTGGCAACAACATAAGAAAGTCCTTACTGCAAAATTTATAAAAGAACATTAACTGAGACAGACATATAAATATGCGTGTGATAAAAGTGTTTATAAGTAGTTATTAGACATGTGTCCAGGAGACCAATGACTAGAAACGCCTATTTTCTCAATTACTCCAAAACACTGTTTGCTTGATATGACATGGCCAGTCACAAAGTAAGCAAACAGAGGCTGAGGGAATCGATCCCTTGATTATAGGAAGCAGTTTACTAACAGATTGTAGCCTTAGTCCTACACCCTAACCGTCAGACAGAGGTGATGTTTTCCTGGGAGAAATGTCAAGAGAAGGCATTATCTGTTGCAGAAAGCAAGTTAGTGGTATGACCACTGACTATCAATTTATCAAAAATATTTTGATGTTTTACATAGAGATCAGATGGCTTAATGGTTAAGGTCTTCCCCTCCCATGCACAAGGTACAGGGTTTGATCCTAACCTCTGACCAATGCCTGTTTGGAGTTTGCATGTTCTCCATGTGTCTCTGTGGGGTTTCTCCCATAACTGAAAAACATGCTGAGTGTTTCCATCTGAAACTCACCAATGAATGGAGCAGTGGGCAGCAGCACAGACTCTCCATGGTGCCCTATAGGGGGAAGAGTTGTACAGACCAACCACTTTGGGCATCTTCTGTGGTATGCAGTATCCTCAAGATAGGAAAACATGGCACATTGTTGCAGGGAAAGCAACTCAATGGTGTAAAATATGGCTCTAGGTGATTTGGTCATGTTGACCAATGTCACCAATAAATGGGCATGGGTAGTTACCAGTGATAACTGGGTTGAGGACTCGGCCTACTCTGCCCCATGCCAGGGACCCATATGTGCCCCTATTTGCCAATGTGTGCCTGCAATAAAGCCCACAGGTGTCTAGTTGCCCAACCTGGGTTACTTGGGATAGCTCTGTTGAGTGAAAGCTGGATGTAAAACCAAACATGAACTGAGAATTGCTATGCTTAATGCAGGTTCACTGACAGGACGCAGGTTGGAAGTGGCTGATATGGAGGAAGTGGATAATATGGAGGAGGCTGGACATCCTATGTATCCAAGAGACAAGATGGAAGGGCAGTGCAGCAAAGCCACTTGGCTTGGGATCCAGACTCTACTACTCAGGTGGGGGACAGGCTAGAAATGGTGTAAGAATTGTGGTGAGAGGCTTCAGAAGGCAGTGAGGGATATCATCAGAATTAATGACAGACCAGTATATCTCAGCCTGTGGCCCACAGCAGGGTTGTAATACTGAGGAAAAGAGTGCATTCAGACAGCAGTTGCAGGACCTCTAGAGTAAGGCAGGACAACATGAATTGGTGTTGATATTAGGTGACCCGAATGCATATTGGGACAGAAATGCATATCGGGACAGACAAAACAGGATATGAGGACTGCCTGGGTGGGGAAAGAGGAATAAAGAAGGAGAAGCCATTCCAGATTTCTGTCTGGCACATGGTTCAGAAAGAGAGACAGTCACAAGATCACATATAAGAGTAGCCAACATGCAACTCAGGTAGACTTCTTCCTAGTAAGGAAAAGGCACTGGGATAGAATCCATGATTGCAAAGTCATCCCCAGTGAAACAGGCCTGCAGCATAAACCATTAGTTGCCACAATCAGCTGCAAGCAGTGGTCAGAGAAGGCTCTAAAGCCAACAGAGACCAAGATGAAGACCTGCACTGGAGAGATAGTAGAGCAGTTCAATGAATTACTCAGGGCTCTAGAACCCCAAGAACAGGAGGAAATAGGTGGAGTTGAAAAAGAGTGGCAGCACCTAAAAACAGCATGTGTTAGGACTACAGAAATATGTGGCTGAGCCAGCCAGGTATGGAAATAAGGTATATGAGGAAAGCTGGTGGTGGAACGCAGAATTCCAGGAAATCATCAAAAGAAAGAAGGAGTGCAGGAAGAAGTGGGAGATAGAAAAGACTGACCAGGCTAGGAAGGACTACTGGTTGGCTAACAAAGAAGCTAAGAAAGAAGTTACAATAGCAAAGAGTAAGGCATCATAGGCACTCTACCACCTTCTGGAAAGTGACTCAGGAAGGGCACAAGAAACTATATCAGGTTGCAAGGCAAAGACAGAATGATACAGAAGATAGTCAGACACCCTTCATATGGGATGCCAGCAACAAACCTGCTCACCAATCCACATGACATCAAATGCAGATGAAAGGAGTATTTTCAGCGGCTTCTGAATGAAGAAAACCCCACAGAAGCTGTACTGTCCTAGAAACAGCCTAAAATGAGAGAAGAAGAGGAGCCCACTTCAGAAGAAGTAAGAACAGCACTAAGGAAGATGAAGTCAGGGAAAGCAGTAGGCTCAGATGAGGTCACAGCAGATATGATAAAGATGATGTGTAAGATAGGAGAGAAATGGCTCCTGTGGGTACTAATAGCAATGTGGAGAGAAAGGTGTATCCCAGATGACTGGAGAATAAGTGTGCTCATGCCAGTGGACAAGAACAAAGGGGGCATCCATAACTGTAGGCAGTACAGATGCATCACACTCCTACTACATTGCATGAAAGTTCTGAAGAGGGTGATTGATAAATGGATACGCAAAGTAGTAGAATATAAGATGGGAGATGAGCAATTTGGATTCAGATCTGGATGCAGCACAATTTACCCAATGTTTGCATTGAGACAGATACTTGAGAAGAAGCTAGAGATGAGGAGAGAGTCCAAATGGGCATTCCTAGTCTTGGAGTAATCATATGATAAGGTCCCAAGAAAGCTGATCTGGGCAGTACTGAGGTGGTTTGAAGTCCCAGAAACATAGGTTGAGTTAGTGCATGCTATGTACAAGGACCCAGTGACTGAAGTCCGAACAGTGTTTGGCCTCACAGCAGGGTTCCCAGTGGGAGTGGGCATACACCAGTGTTCATCGCTGAGCCCACTGCTGTTCATACTGGTGATGGACTACATTAGCAAACAGGTTGGAGGGAACAGATCAACAAAGCTGCTGTAAGCAGATGATGTGGCAGTACAGGCAGACTCTGAGCTAGAACTTCAGCAAAGGATAGGAGAATGGAATACAAATCTAAAGGCACATGGGATGAAACTAAGCACAGATAAGATAGTGGTAATAAGAATAGCAGCAAACAAATTCCATGTAAAAATCAGATAAAAAAGGACAAGCGCTTTCGCATACAGCTTCTTCAGATCCTATAAGAAACTAAAAAAAAATGAACATTTTTAAACTAACACATGACCTATCAAAAACAAGAGAAAATTGCACCAAAAACAATGACATCATTTCCTCATACAATCAGTGCAACTTCCTATGTGCCTTAAGCCTCCGCCCACTCAAAATGGGTTTGATATTAACCTGACTATTCAACCCTGGATGCTTATAAGCTTGAATCCTAAGAATCCATTTTAGCTCCATCTGCTCCAAATAGTTGTTACAGTCACCACCTCTCACATTTTTAAAAACATGTTGTAACACCCTAAAAGAAAAATCATGTCCAGGGCATTCAGATTGATGTTTGGCAAAGGCATTGTTTATAGCACCCTTCCTCATATCTGACATATGTTTGTATACCCTGTCCCTCAATCGTTGGATGGTTTTACCCACATAGAAGCAGAGGCATACATCACATGTTGCTAAGTACAATATAAAGCGGGTAGTGCAGTCTGCATAGAATCTGGGAATAAATTCAAACGCTAAAGTGGGGTGTTTATATATTTGTTGTTTAGTCAAAACCCTACACACACTACAAGACCTACAAAGATAAGTCCCAGTGCATTGACTTGACTGTCCACGGCATTTAATATCATTGCACAACAACCGTTTAAGATTGTTATTGCTTCGATAGATGAAATATGGTGCGGCCCCTACTAAACCAGTCGTTGCAGTGTCCAGTGTTAAGATAGCCCAATGTTTCTTTATGATACTTTTTATAACATTGTTATTGCTGGTAAAATTAGTTATAAATGAAGTATGACGTTTTGTCTTCCTTCTATTGATCATGTGATCATCCCTAACCCTCAAAAGCGGAGCATTGACTATCAAGGCCCGATCTTGAGTGGCACTAGGTTTGGTAACATTCTGTTCCACAAAGGAGGGTTGAAAATCACTCAAGCCTATCAACTTCAAGGCTATCACATATTTCCCTAACAGTAGTGCCATTATAGTGCCATTATATCCCCTATCAATAAACATTGCCTCCAGAGTATCAAATTCCCATTGCATGTCACCCTCATTGTTAAAAATCCTGGACACTCTAGTGAATTGACTTTTCACTACACTTGAAAACACATGTCCAGGATGCATACTATCTCTAGACAGAAGGCTGTTACACCAACATGGCTTTCTAAACAGTGTGGTGTCAATGCCCCCTATTGCATCTTTAGTTACTGATATGTCTAGGAAGTCTACATGTAAAAAAGAGTGGGTGACAGTAAACCAAAGAAACTCTGTGGTAGACTCTAAATATTCAATATATAGAAAAAGGGACTCAATGTCACCTTCCCAAACAATGAAGACATCATCAACAAATCATCTATAGTGTCTCACACCTCTATATAATGGACTCACAGTCAGGTTATTATCCTCCCAAAAATACATCACCAGATTTGCATAAGAATTGGCGCAGAGGGTGCCCATGGCTACCCCCCATCTCTGTAGATATAACTGTTCCTCAAACAGGAACACATTATTATTCAAAATCAAGTCAAGCAAGGTACAGACTAAACAAACATCTAGATTCAATGAGAATGTATCACTACTCAAGATCTGCCTTATCGCTTCTATCCCATACTCATTGGGTATGGTTGTGAAAAGATTTTTAACATCTAGGGTAACCAATAGCAGATCAGCGATATCATTCAGCTGCACAAATTCATCAAGATCCTGCAAAAAATGTGCAGTATCCCTCAAAATAGTATTTATAGACCTAACTATTGGACTAAGTAGCCCCTCTACATAAATGGAAAGGGGCTCCATTACCCAGCCCCCTCCAGCAACAATGGGTTTCATAGGTGGCTCAATCAAGGATTTATGAACCTTGGGTAGCCCTTTGATAACCAGTATCATGGGATGAGGCACCTTGAAAAACTCAAACAGTCCCTCATTAATCTTCCTGGTCATAAGTAAATCAAATATACAATCATTCACATATTTAATAATGGTCCAAACCCGTGCCCAATCTATCATATGATAGGTGTCCAAGTCATACAATAAAATAGACATTGCTTTTACATAACCAGATAGCTGAATTATAAGATCTACATTATTTTTCAAACCATTCAATGCCTTATGTTTTGCAGCACTCAAGTTATAAAAGTTACTTTTATTGTAACCACTTAAAGTCATAATCAATTCCTTCTCACAAGCTTGTACAAATAGTTCAACATGAGATGGTATAATAGGCAAGAAGGTGCTAGGTCTTCTATATTCAGTAACTTGCTGCTATTGGGTTTCACCAAACATTAGAACCAGAGGTACTTTCCTGGCAAAAAGCCTGAAATCAAATAAAACATCACTTACTCTGGCTGGAGTGGCTGGAAAAAAAAGTTAGTCCTCGTTCCAGCACAGACCATTCCAAACTAGTCAAAACAAATGCATGGAAAGATTCACCACCAAATCCTTTATCATCTCATCTTCCACTGTGTTGAGCCTCTTTCTGTAGACACTTTCCTCTTCTGTCTCCTTCGGCTCACAGAACGAGGATATTGTGGCTTCCTTGGTTGTACCGGAAGGGATAAAAAACTATCCAGATTGATAGGTGCAGTCTGCTTGGGTCTGGCTCTCTCCTGGATGAAGTTGCTCCTATGTAACTGCAAACCCTGTTGGTTGAAAGGGGGCATGCTTAATCCTTCACCAGTGGTAGCTAACAAATCAAATCATTGCCTAGGGTCTGATTTCAACTCATATGCCAATCCATCTGGATGCACAGATTTATCCTGCACTATGTTCTCAGTGGGAACCCGAGACGTAGTGGGTAACGCTGATTCATTCCCTTCCAACGTCGGTCTCTCAGCTCTCCATTGGTTCAGAGCACTATTCTCTGAAGGTACATCATGCGAATCCCTCGGCCAAGCAAACAAATGCCCCAGTTGGAAGTCTTGTAGACCTCTCTGCAACTTCCGTTGTTTAGTCTGCCGTAACCTCATTTCATATAGCGTAATGTTAGAATAAAGATTCTCAACATGGCTATTATAAATGTCACCACGGAACTTAAGTGCAAAATTATTGTGTGCTTGCTCAATACTCAACAATAGCTGTTCTTCCAAGGGTTTGAAATAATCTATTATCAATCTGATGTAGTTAAAACTACAGTCTATATTAAATTGTTGCCACTTTTTAAGTAAATTCGGGTGAACATTCTCACAGGTCGGCATGCACAACACCGGTATAACCCGGTAATGTAGGCATGCTTCAAGGTGTAATTGCTGCCATGTGAGATGTTTTAGTCTAAATAAATCATTTTCTAGATCTTTAACATTCATAGAGAAAGTTTCAAACTCACTGGTGTCTTGTCTTATTGTAGAGGAAACATCGTATTGATAAGCCAAACCAAGGAGTGGATTCTCATGTTGTTTAATAATAGCAGTCCATTTTTCTTTCATACACTCCTTAACTTCTTGAATTACATCAGCAGACAGCATAGCTATTGTATCATAAGCCATGTGTAAGCACTGGAAATCAATCCACAATGCAAACAAGAAAATAACCAGTGCGTACGGAATGTCCAGGTGAAAACCAAACTTCAGAAAAAACATATACCAACTGGACAACCACAACTGAAGACACGGCTTTAATAAAAATGATGAAAAGAATAGCAGTAAACAAATTCCATGTAAAAATCAGATAAAAAGGGACAAGCACTTTTGCATACAGCTTCTTCAGACCCTATAAGAAAGTAAAAAAAAAATGAACATTTTTAAACTAACACTTGACCTATCAAAAACACGAGAAAATTGCACCAAAAAACAATTACATAATTTCCTCATACAATCAATGCAACTTCCTATGTGCCTTAAGCCTCCGCCCACTCAAAATGGGTTTGATATTAACCTAACTATTCAACCCTGGATGCTTATAAGCTTGCATCCTAAGAATCCATTTTAGCTCCATCTGCTCCAAATAGTTGTTACAGTCACCACCTCTCACATTTTTAAAAACATGTTGTAACACCCTAAAAGAAAAAACATGTCCAGGACAGTGTTTGAGGAAAAGGGTAATCTGAAAGAAGAGGTCAAAGCTAGAATCAGTGTGGCTGCAGCCAATTGGCATAGTGTATCAGGTGTAGTCTATGACAGAAGAATGCCAAAGAAGCTGAAAGGTAAGGTTTACAGTGATGTGACCAGTACTATTGTACCTGGGCAGTAAAGGCAGAACAGTTGAAGAAGCTAGAGGTGATGGAAATGAAGTGCCTGAGAAAGGTGGTAGGATGCACACTGTGGGACAGACAAAGAAATGAGAACATAAGAGCAGAAGCCAAAGTAGCTCCAATTGCAGAAAAAATCAAAGAGAACAGACTACAGTGGTTTGGGCACATGTGTAGAAAAGCAGAAACCAATCTGGTGAGAAATATTTGGGACAGACAGGAAGAAGGTAAGAGGAAGTGAGGATGTCCAGCAAAGAGGTGGATGGATTGTGTGAAAGAAGATCTGTGACAGTCAGGCATGAGTGTTGAAGAAGGCAGGAGTATGGCATGAGTATGGCACTGAAATGAGAGAGTTGGTGACAGTTAACATGATACTCCAACCCCATGTAAAAAAAAGGGGGCTGATGATGATGATGGTGGTTGTGCGTTAGAAAAGCAATTTCTGTTTGCTCCTGAGAAATGAGGACATTTGCCTTATAGGTTCATAGGTTCATACTAGGCTATCTGCCCTGGGGCAATTATAAGCCTAGCCCGATTCTGTATGGCTTACGCCACCCCTTGATTTGAGTATAGGTTAATAGGTTCATACTAGGCTTATGTCTTTGACACCCTTATTTGTTCATCCAGGAATCTATTGACAGATGATATTTCTAACATGTAACAGAGTGGGGAATCTCGATTTTTTTCAAAATTTAGACCCCTTACATTTAAGTTTGTTTCTACTGTCTATTTTCTAAAGATAGTCATGAGTGGATATGAGATTTTTTTGTACAGTTTAAATGAAAGAATGTTTTCACATGATCTCTCTGTAAATCAGTCATGTTATTATTTATGCATACAAAAAGTACATGACAGTAGGGTTAGATAATGACTTTGTAGATATTGATTTCATTACTAAATATTGTTAAAAAAATGCAGATCCACTGCTCCTTTAAAAACATCAGACTTATAGAGCTGTATCACTAAAACAGTTTATGACTTATACATGTTACCTTTTATATTAGAGGAATTATTTAGTTATAAATGACTGACTCATATTTTTCTAATATATTTTGGATCCTTCAAGTTTCATAAAAATAATCTTAAACTGCCAGTGAGACAAATCATTACAAGGGAAGGTAGGTATTAAGTAGTGGTGTGTATAATACTATGATTTATTTTGGATTTGAAGGATTTTATAAGGAAAACTGACCAAGCTATTTATATACATAGAGAGATTTTATAGATTCATAGGAGGTTACTAGGCTATTGGCCCTAGAGGTTTTACAAGCCTAGCCATGTAAAAAAAGAAAAAAACATGTACTCTAACTGACCATAGTTAGATGGTCATTGTTAGCAGAGCGATTCTATGATCAGCACATAATATCCCTGTCCAAGAGGGCACAGGTGCCACCCCTGGGGTGAATTTACGGTCACTCATCTAATTGTCAAGGTTGGTCTTAAATAGGGTCATTGAGGAGCTCTGCTTCACATGAAGTGTGAGCTTATTCCATGGGGAGTGGCAATCTCTGTGAGATGTATCTGTCTCTCCAATGCATTTTGTTAATGTCACAGCCTAGGTTGAGATACCTGGAATGAGTGACTCTTGTCCCATTTGATTTGTGGATGTGCAGCATTTCCCTTAGAGTAGAGCCAGAGACTGCTTTGTAGGCCAGATAGAGGTCACAGCAGCTTGTATGATACAGAGTACAGTTATAGGGCTTTCAGTCTTTTCATGTAAGTCACATTTTGCAGACCTGGGTTCTCTTGGTTCTAAACCTCTGTGGTCAGTTCGGTTACTTCAGTGCCTGGTGAGATACATACAAAAGGAAGCAATGTACTCAATTAGTGGTGTGATAAGGGTCAAGTACAATGGAGTTATAACTTCCTTAGTCTTGGATGTGATGCCTTTATTTATGAGATGTACAATTTAGAAGGCTTCCCATACCACTATGGATACATGGTGATTAATATTTAGACTGCTATCAACCTGTGTTCCCAGGTCTCACTCCCTTGGGTTTGAGCTTATAGGGGTGCTATCTATATCATAATTAGCAGGGGATACTTCTTTGCCAAAGAGGATAATGAGGCATATTTTTGCATTTAGTTTTAGTCCATGACTTTGGGACCAATCATTTATCTACGTCAGTCCCTTCTGTAATATGTTTACATTTTTGGGGGATTTAATGTTTGCACCCAGTTTGCAGTCATCTGCAAACTTAGTAAGCCACAGGCCATCCACTTTTGCATGGACCTCAGAGAAATAGATTCCAAACAGTAGAGAGCCCAGCACAGATCCTTGTGGCACCCCACTGGTAACAAGTCTACTATTGGAGAGTGCCTCCTGAACTTTGACTGTGTGTGTTCTGTTGATGATCCAGTTTCTTAATGAATGCTGAGTGCTGGATTGTCTCAAAAGCCATGGATAAGTCAAGATAGGTAGTATGAACTGCTTTACTCTCATCCAGGGCTTTGGTGACATTCTCAAAGAAGTCCACCAGGTTTAACAAGCAAGCTCTACCCTTGACAAAACCCAACTGGGTCAGGTCAAGAGACTTAAGGTCATCTGTGTCCTTGTTGATAAGGTCCATGATGATTCTTTCCATGTCCTTGCAGATAAAGCGGGTTAGGCTTATGGGTTGATAGTTTCCTGGGTCCGTTGATGGACTCCCTTTGTGCAATGGCATTACTGTTGCTGTTCTCCACTCTGCAAGAACAAAGCCAGTGCTCAGGCTGTGGTTAAAGAGAGTGCCAAATTATTATTTGTAATGAGAGAGTTGTAATATTTATGACCGTCAATGTAAATTAAAATAAATATAAAAGAAGTATGCTGATTGCTGACTAATACAAAATAAGTCTCCAAGTCTAAATTTGATGTAATTCACATCTTCAGATATGCATTTTTTTAAATACAAACAGAATAATCTATTAACTGGAGTAGGTACTCAACTAACTATGCTACCTACCCAGTATATGAAGTGGCTGACTGGAAAATGAGAGAATATATAGTACTGTTAATGTATGAAACATATCAATTTGTTTGTTTCACATTTTCTTTTTCATGGGTGTGGAATGGGGGAGACTGAACAAGTTTCACTGAATGTTTATAGTGCATTAATGTTAACAGGTACATGTTGAAAATTAGACTATTACCATTGTGAATTTCACAACCATCAAACTAAAGTATTGATGCTATATGATAGCATATCTCCAAAAGTAACCATAAAACATTGAAGCATAAACAGAAAAGAAACATTACTCTTTAATTTTCAACTTAAGAAAAGTGCAATGTCCAATAATGCATAGATTTTGAAGGGGACTATGTCCCACATACCCTCAGTGTTGGGGCTATGCCTGCCCCCCACACTTCCACTAAACATACTAGTTCTGGGACCATAATACCTTGGAACTAGGTATTATTTTCTAACAAAAATAGTTATATCACCTTGTAGTTACTGTAATAGTCAAACAGCAGAGGAACTCCATGATCAGGGGAAAAAATGCATTTCTTTGTCATATTAACTATTGCAGACCTGATCCTTCTTGGTCAAAATATATAAACATTTGTTGTTGCAGTACTTTGTTTACTTATTTTGCCTGATGATTTTTACATTTTCACTTTATTTCCTTAACTAAACTATTATTTGTTTCACAATCTCCTTTTGGTGCTTTGCTAATACATACGATCAACGTTTGTATATAAAAGTAACTGTAAGTCGTTTTAGTGTACACATTTGGATGTTTTAATGCATTTCACCAGACAGTTTCAGAAGTAACTTTAATTTGTCCTATGAATGTTCAGTTATGCTGATGAATCATAAAGTAACTTTCTCAGGGGGCCTCCCTCTGATGATTTTGAGGAGCTATGTATGTTGCTTGGTTTACATCAGTATTGAAATATCAAATGGCAAAAATCTACTTCAAACAGATAGTCTGTTGCTTATGTTAGGATCTGTACAGTATATAAACATATATTACTTCTAGTTTATGCGGTACAGTAATAATTTATTTCATTTAAAATATTTAGAAAATAGATGTAGGCAATATTTATATGTCTGGAACTCTACTGATCAGTGTTGCTTAATATTGCACAGTATTTCTGTAATTGAAATTACTTTGTCTGCAAATTGCAGGTGATAGATAATGGCAAATATGTTTCACATATAAATTCAGCAATAATGCAGAGTAGTAGCCCTTTCTATTTTTAATATTTTAAATGAGAAAGATGCATGTTACATGATTTAAGCACTAATGAGCTTAACGTATGCATTCAAGTCACTGTGTTAAAAATTCATTATGATAGACATTCAGTTTCAAACTTGACATTTAGAGATTTGTCTTTTATAGGTTCTTCCTTTCATAATATTTATCATTATGGCATTGATGTACTGTAGTTTAGTTGTAATACAGATTTTAAAGCTAATGTATTTCTAGACGTTTTGCTTTTAAAGAATCTGATTAACAGCATTTATTACCAAAACAAAAATATACTCAATGGAGTTCTTGTGTGCATTTTAATAGAGTGCATTTAAGGTTTATGAACATAAACATTATAAAAAACTTTATACAAACTTCTAGGTTAACCTCTTCTGAGGAACATTTTCAGAAGATATCTTGTGAATTATATTAATGGTATAAACAGAGAGGTCATGCTTTAAATATTGATAGCTGATGATATTTACGTCTAGATAAAGAAAGGGGCAGACCGCGTTATTATAACATAAATTCACCTGGAAATGTGACTTGTGTAATACTAAAACAATTTTTATTTTGTATTTTCTGAATACTGAGATCAGACATGAAACATAGCATGTAAGTGTATAATGTCTTGACTTCTCTTTTCAGTTTTGATGTGGTATTTGTGCAAAAGCAATTTAAGGTAGTTATACCACTGTTTATTTTAAGTTCTGATTTGGTAGTTTTATAATAAAATGATAAGGTGGACAAAACTGCAGAAAAGGAAAAAGAATGGCAATAACGTAACAATCATTGCAAAATTAATCATGTTTGTGAATACATACAGAATACCAAAATAAATCATCAAATCATTGACCAGCTTAATGTTTCAGTTCATTAGGACTTACTGTTAAAAGCTATCACTATCAGAGCAGTGTTCAGTACCAGCAGGAAGCTTTAATGGTAGCAGAATATTGTTTCAAGATGTCTATACTCTTCCAAAATCAAAATCAAACACAAGAACATGACTGACTACTGAAAGAGCGAAAATATGAAATTGAAGAATTAAGATTTATGAAATAATACATTTCAGGCCAAGAAACAACTAAGTTCATGGTCTCAGGAACATTAATCTCTGTTTTTCTTGTTATGGTAAGCCTTATTTAAAGTTTAGCAAAGTATATGGGAATGGGGTCTATATTAGATCAGCGAACGCTTAAACAAGCGAACGCTGATTGATCGAACTTATTTTAGCGAAAGTGAAAAATATCAAAGCAGCAGAAACCCAAATTTTTTCCTAGGGAAAGAATTTGGTTGTCCGTTTCTGTTGCTTCGGTATTTTCAGTGCTGTGGTGGAAAGTTACAGGTCGGATTCAGGTGTGTGTGATTCTGTGGGTGTGAGTGTTAGGGTGGTTTAGGTGAGTTAGGGTTAGGGCTCAGGTTAGGTATGTGTGCGATTGTGTGGACATGAGGGTTGAGGCGGATTTAGGTGAGTTAGGGTTAGGGAGCAGGTGAGGTGAGTGTGCGATAGTGACAGACCTTAGGGTTAGGGTTTGGGTTAAGGTAAGTGGATCGTTAGTGGTGTGTGCATAGTTTAGTGTAGGGTTAGGTGTCAGATTTTAGGTGTATGTGTGTGGATTTCTGTTTGTTTGGTGTGCTTGTGTTGTGTGTATGTGTTTTGGATCAGAGATTTTTTTCCCTAGGAAAAAAATCGCTGACCTGATAGTTCGAGATTGTAAGCTTTCGCTTACATAAGGTCGATCAATCAGCGTTCACTTTTTTAAGCATTCTCTGATATAATATAGACCCTGGGAATGATGAGTGTATAATAAGTATTATCAATATTATCGTACAGCATTAAGTAGTCATAGCAGTCTAAATCAAGTCAGAGATGAAAATGGCTGAGCTTCTGAATATATGTGTGTTTAATATAAACGACCTTAGGCATGCTCTCAAAACGAACAAATTTGAATTATGCTATAACTGTCATGTCTCAGGATAGGTTAAAAAATAAACATTGTTAATAATATAGAGGTAACATTGTTTCACAACATGTATAAGTTTTAAAATCAAAAGGATCCAGTTAAGTATGTAATAACCTATTGGTTTTTGATACCTGCTGCTTATTTTAGTAGCTTATTTAAAACATAACATGCCAGAATATAATATGCAAGCAGATTACTATGCTTTTATAACATATGCAGTATTAATACTAGATTACTTCCAACACAACCAGTTAAAAGCACTTCCTGAATGTATATAGTTGCTTAAAATGTAGTAATTAATTGTGTTGCCATTATATGCTTCCTTACGGTTGTATGTCTATAGCAACATTCATATTTATAGAATTTCTCCACCTTCTTGTAATGTTATTAAATCCATGACTAATGAAAAATAAGGCCAAGCTGCGTATTTGTCTTGTTAAATATAAGCACTTGGTTATCCAATTCAAAATAATCAGATTTTGTCTGATACTTGAATTAATCCAGATTTGGCATGCTACAAGACAAAATGCACTACTGATTTCATGTTACAGTTATTATTTTCTTAAAATTGTACTGTATTATCACAATGCATTCAATGGATACAATAGAAATGTTGTGAATGTAGAACTTGAATTTACCGTAATATATCCAGAACTGAGCTAATTATTGAGAAATGTGTGTAAATCCTGATCAGTTAACATAGAATTGCCATAAATGAGTTTACTTATCATAATGGCACCAGTAAATATAAAACTAATAAGCTATCATGTCTGAATGATTAAATCTTAGTAACTAGCTCACCTGTTTCTTGAACTTTAAAAATAGTTTGGTTATAATTAAGCGAAAATGAGAACCACTTTCCACTTTTCACCTTGTTATGACAACTTTCACTTTGTTATCAATTCATAACAATCTCCTACCTTAATATATTATTAAAATACTATAGAAACATAAGGAACATGATATAAACCAAGCTTTATAAAAAGTTTCTTTTTGTTTTTTTTAGACTCATTAAGTGGTTTTATACTATTGATGTTTTAACTCAATTACTTCATTCTTGGAGAATATATAAAGCTATTCTTATAGCCTGAACAACTGTAATTCTCCCAGTTCTCCCAGTTATTTACAAATCTTAGTTGCCTTATAAAATACTTATGAATTGTGTTAAACCTACTTGTAATTTCTAACTAGGTGATGGTTTAGGGGCAATTTAAAAGACTCTAAAAATTATATAGAATTGATTGTCTTATAGATTGTTTTATGTGCCTTATCCTTTTCCTCCCTCTTTTTTTTTGAATTACTTATATAAACCTGCAGAAGCAGAGACACATATTTTAGTTAAGATGGGTTCACAGAAATGTGGCTTATATGCAAAACATAATAAGCTAGGAAACTGAGGTTCCATGATGAAGGTCATTTATGTATATAATGTTCATTTTTTTTACAAATGTTTGAATTTTTGTCCATAACAAATGCTTTTATAAACTTATATTATAAATACTCTAGGGAAACAATGAAATACATTACTATAATGCAACACTTTGAAAAATTAAAACTTATAAATGTCTATCAATAAATGTTAATGGGCTAAATAATCCATTAAAGAGAGCAAGTTTTAATAAATACCTTTCTTTACATAAAGCAGATATAGTATTCCTACAAGAAACACACTTAATATTACAATACTTAAACATATGCTAAAAGACTATAATATACTAGTAAGCTCTCAATTTAAACACAAAATAAGAGGAGTACTAATACTCTGGAAAAAAGGACTACAAATGCCCAAAATCTTAGATTCATATGCTGATAAAGAAGGAATGTCAGCTATTGCAGTAATTAAAATTGAAAAACAAAATACTACTCTCTTATAAATTTCTACTGGATTCCAGGAATTGGTGCTAAAACAGCAAAAAAATATTTAGACACAATAGCCCTATATTCCAAAGGAGAACTGATAATTGCAGGAGACTTTATTTGTCTTCTTTCTTCCAGTGACGCAACAAATACTGAAACCTTTAAAATCTTTTTAACTGCTAGACACCTAAAAGAATTACATTAATCTAAGGAATCTAGAAGATATTAATCATATAAAATTGCCCAGTTCCTTAAACTTTTCACACTATTCATACAGGTTTGGGACACTAACTAACACTGACAAAATTTTAGTACTAAACTTTTTAATTTCCAATTTAGAAAATGTATTATTAACTTCCTGCTCCCTATCTTACTACAATGCAATCACATTTAATTTAACTTTATACTCTGAAAATTTAAATTTTTACCAAAGAATCCCAGCCTATATTACAAAAATAAAAAGTTTTCAAGAATAGATGTTAGCTGAAATAAACCAATTTTTAGAAATAAACAATAATGGAGTAGTAGCTAACATAATATATGGGATGCGTTAAAAGTGGTACTATACAGGAAAATCAAAAATTGGTATTTACAAAAAATGAGCGAATGAGATAAAAAAATTAAATGATATTCAGAATGAAGTGGGTAGCTTAAAATGGAACCTTTCACCAAATTATAAGTTAACCCTTGATAAACTTAATAAACTAAATAAAGAATATCAAGACATTCTATATTATAAAGTCTCAATAAACCTAGAAAGATTTAATTAAACTCATACTTTATTAACTTTAAGAGTTTACATAAAATTGTGGTAAGGTCAAAATGCTTAAGTGAAAAAAAAGTCATATCAAGGAAATAATATATAGAGAGAATAAGAAAAAAATAACAGCTACAGATATGAATAACATATTGTATTGCTTTAGGAAACATTACGGAAAATTAAATATCTCTAAACTAGATTTAGTAGATAGCAAAATTCTTGAAAATTTTCTAAAAGGAAACACTTTAAATTTTATTTCCCCTGCTTCTGTTGCCAAAATAGATAAATCCTTTACTTTTAAAGAATTAAAAGATCAAATAGCCAAGCTAAAAAAAAAATAATAAAGTGCCGGGGTTAGATGGCTTAATTCCTCAGATATACAAAACCATGCCTGATAGCACAGTAAAAATTTTATTGAATGCATTAACTGAAATCAAAACAAAGTTTATCACCCCACCCTCTTGTAAATATTCACTTGTCTCAACTATTCTGAAACCCAATAAAGAACCTACTCTCTGTTCTTTTTACAGACCTATCTCATTTTTAAACATAGATTACAGCATTTTTATGGCTATATTAGCAAATATACTTAATTCCATCATTCTCAACTTGATAGAAAATTACCAAACTGTGTTTATTAAAAATAGGAAAGTTCAAGATAATATAATAAAACTTCTCTCTTTAATAGACATAGCAAATAAGAAAAAAATGAACTGACCATAATGAGTCTTGATGTAGATAAAGCATTTGATTCCCTTGACTGGTCCTACCTATTTACAACTTTACAACATTATAAATTCTCCTCTGATTTCTTAAATCTAAACTCTATGAAAACTCTTTCATTTATAAGGATAGGCTCATTCCTGTCTTCTCCCTTTCAAGTTTTGAAGGGTACAAAGCAAGGCTGCCCTTATCCCCTTTACTATTTTTCTGATGATTTACTGCTAACTAGTGGTGATATTGAGACTTGTTTGGATCACTTGCTAAATACATTAGATGTATTTGAAAGTCTTTTGGGTCTAAAATTTATTCATAATAAAACCCAACCCCTTTTTAATAAACAAGAATATCACAAACAAATTAAAAAATTATAAAAAATTCAACAGAGCCACAGCACAAATTAAATACGTGGGTGTCTTTATAAACTCAAACCTTAAGGATATAATCTCTTTCAATTATAAGAACTCAATAAACACAATCACCAGTCTTATAAATAACTGGAATAATTTTTTTTTTGTATTTGAAGATAGATTAATGTTAATTAAGATGATATTATTACCCAAAGGTCTATATATTAGTCAATCGTTGATTATCCCCCCTCCTAAGAAAACTATACATCAAACAAATAACCTTTTAATAAAGTTCCTTTGGTAGCCAAAACAACTCAGAATATCGCTATAGTGACATACTGCAAGCTGGGAAGAAGGAGGTATCAGTTTCTCGAGAATTGAATTCTATTTAAATGCAGCTACCCTTAACATGATTGTTCTATGGTTAAATCCATTTTACTCCTCATGTTGGAAAATTCATTTATTTTCAAATAAGCCCTTAGTTGAACTCCCTTATTAATCTAAATAAAAATATCTTCATATGGTCTTTAAAAAAGTACAGACAAGATATCAAACAGGCACTAAAGACCTGCTCATTTATTAAACTTATTTTAATGAACTTTAAAAAATTCACCTTATCTAATCATTCCATCAAAAAGTTATTACTATTCATCTTCCTAATTGCTTATACTAATGAATGCTTAATTTCATTTGATCCTAATAAAATGTGTATATTTCAAAAGAAAACCTTAGTTTACTGGAATCAGTTCCTATCTATAAACACAGTTCACTCCTCTAACCACTTAATTGCCAGCTATAGCTTAGATAATAGAAATTGGTTAGACATACCGGTCTGTAGAGAATTCTTCCACAATAAAATAATATAATCCTTAGAGTTTCAGGAGAACAATGCACCTATAACTTTAGAACTATAATATAATGTTATAAATGGCTCTTTAAAAAGGTATGTCATTCACATCTATGATTTATAAAACTGTTAGATCAGACTTTAACTTCATTGAGGACTCTTATTGGAGTTACTCCATGAAAATCAATAAAGAAGAATTTACTACTAATAATAAAAAGCTCATTCTAAAATCAACAGGACAAACAACAATTTCCCTATACTGGAAGATAAACACCTGGAAATTCCTTCATAGGAGTTATCTAACTCCACAAAAAGTTAGTAAAATGCTTGATATGTAAGGAAGAAAATGCTGATTGGTATCGTATGACTGACATTATCCTGTTTTTGGAAGGATTTTAGGAATTTCTGTAATGCACTATGCAAGGATAAGTGTATAATTACAGACTCACTTATTCTATTTAATGTACCAATTCCAAAAGTTATACCAAAAACTCAAATTCATGTTCTATGATCAATACTTACAGTTGCAAGAAAAGTTATAAGAAGAAATTGGAAAACTAATTTGCCTCTTTCTTTTAATTGAGTTTATTTATTTAGCCAAATATTTGTGTGATAAGGAAATCTCAAGCATTAAGCTTCAAACAAAAAAATGCAACTCACAAATTAATTGTTTTGGAAAGGTTATATTCTTTATTGATGAAAACTTAAGTGCTTACTAATGTATGTACATTTATATTATTTGTTATGGACTTTGTACATAGTTTTCTTTGTTATGATTGCTAATATGTTATGTTTCCTGTTTTTAATAAAATAAAAGAAATTGTTGAAAAAAAGAACATATTTGTTTAATCACATATTTCATCATTCATTTGCCACATATAACATGTTTATAAGAAAGTACTTGTCAAATAAGAAACACAAACTTCTGAATACCAAGAGTACAGTTTTGTTACTTTTTGACTAACTCAGGCAATAAATCAAGATGGTATTGCCATTTTAATTCACATAGATGCTATTAAAGTAGTATTCAGTTTCAGAGATATTGACAGCTGAATTTCTTTGCAGCT
Organism: Protopterus annectens; assembly: GCF_019279795.1. Taxonomy (NCBI): domain Eukaryota; kingdom Metazoa; phylum Chordata; order Ceratodontiformes; family Protopteridae; genus Protopterus; species Protopterus annectens. The sequence continues at coordinate 184,357,931 of NC_056750.1, read as the reverse complement.
GACAGATGGGCCCATTTATCCCCTTTTCAAATTAATATAATTTATTGCCAAATGTTGTTCAAGGTATTATCAAATTTTCTCAGCATCTATTATATTAGTAGGTGTCTTCAACACTATTAAAATATTATAACTGATAAATCATCAGATACAAACTTATCTGTTCAACGGGAGCACAGGAAATTAACTTTATTGGGTGGCATAAGCCAGGGAACCTTGTTGGCTAGGCTTAGGCCTTTGGGCCAATAGCCTAGTACCTACCTATGAACCTAGGATAATAGACATGATATGATAATAGACATACAAAACAACTTATATAATAACAGACACTCAAAACAACTTAATTTCATGAATATTCATCACCTAGTAGATATATGGTCCAAGTGGAACCCCACACGAGCAGATCTAACACAATTCAATTTAAAAAAACAAAACAGTGGCCACAGAGCACCTTAATGTTTTCAAATGTAAACAAGCTCCTAAATGGTAACAACATTAGTATCCAACCCAGTCTACTATCATATCATTATATAATGCTAAAGTTAACTATTATTCCAAAAGACCTGATACATAAATTTAATTTAATTTTGAACTGAAGTTGTCAAATACAAGCAAGTTGAATCATACAATAATTTGGGGAGATAAATGTGGACCAGTTAATTTTTCAACAACATGGGCTTCCTTTAAAACATTCACTTCAGCTGTATAATATTTTGTCACTCAGAAAATTACTGAATGTGGGTAGAAATAGATTTAATATAAGCAAAACTTCTAATTCCAGAATAGCATTTAACTTGAAATGTTGCCAAATATATTGAATAGCTGGCAGAAAAGAAACAGGAGTGAAAGTATTGTTGATTCCATAATCAGTTGACTTTCTAAAAAATTCAAAGTAATACAACTATTCAAAATGAGAAGTTGATGGCTAACTTCATCCATTTACTCCAATACAAAATTAATTACATTAAACATATTCAAATCCATAGCATATTTTGTATCATCTGATCAATTATTATAACTATATATATATATATATATATATATATATATATATATATATTTTGGAGAGCACTCAAAAATCCTATAAGATATTAACCACAATTCTAATGGAAATGGGGTCCCATCAAAAATGATTTTACATTTCTGTCGCTGAATAAAATTCCTGGAAAGGACTCCTTACTAAATTTATCCTACCATTTGACCAATTAGCTCCATAAGTATCATATGTATTAATAATAATAATGCAGTACCTTTCAGAAATACCTTAGGTAAAAACATTTTGCCAAAAAGTCTTCTTAGATTAAAACCCAGGAAAAATCCTTTGTTTACTTAGACATATTGTCCTTCTTAACACTAACTACCTAATCTGAGTGAAAATAACTAATATAAAACTTCAAAAATTAATTCTGTCAGTTAAATTATAATTTCAGCTCTGCATCATGGGCAGAGAGTTGAATACTGCCAAGTACATCTTATAGTCTTTATTTCAATTTATTCTGACTAATGCATTCAATTTGTAGATAAAAACATAGCCTTTACAGTGGCAGCTGTACAGAAGGAACTTAACACATTTTGTCTTTGATTTATGTTTAAAATTTTGATTAGGCAACATATTCCTGAGCTGATCATTAACTTTATCAGAATCTTATTTCATAAGACTTGTTATATTTCACAGGACAGCAAAAGGGGTCAGGTAGGGATTTCCCCCACCTCTCACTATATTCAATGTTTTATAGAACCTCATAACATAAATTACATCAACCCAATTCCTTCAATTTTCTTTACTATAAGTTTGTTAGCTATATAGAATAAGTGTTCATTATTCTTTAAGACCCAAACTCATCTCTAAATTACATTTGGATTTACAATATGGAATATGGAAAGACATTGGGCACGGCAATGGCTTCAGAAAAAAATGCCACCACTAGTATTTAATGACAAGCATGACCTGTGTTAAAAATGTTGAAACTGTACCATTTGCATTTGGTATTATCTCAAACATTTTCTTCAATTATTAAAGATCCAATAAGTTATTAAACTAAAAAAGATCACGACAATTGCAAATGAGTGATGATTATTGAAACAATCATTAATTTTCTAAATTATTATGTTATATTATTCATTCATTCATTCATACATTTTTAAGTTAAATTACTTCTAGACTTGATCGGGAAAGTCTTTATTCACTAACTAGTTTGAATGTTATAACAATATTAAATGTATCTGAAAGAAATTAATTTGGAGAGGAGGATCACAAACAGCTGTATAAACCAGACCAACTCTGCATAAATCAAATGCTGGTTTCAGCATACATGATCTCATTCAGTATATCTCTAAGCATGTTGTTAACCTCTATATTTGGTATATTGAATTTCATCAACAGTTCAATAAACACTTCTAAAGACCTGGATTACTACATCATATGCTATGCCACATATTTTCATTTCCCAACATTCCCGAATCTGGAAAATGGCCACTAGTGTATCCTTCATAAAACATGGTCATAGATGACCCAGTTTGTTCATTTTCCATGGTTTTATCTTGCACTTGCACAAATCCAGACTTTGTTAAAACTGTTTTCATATGTCTATCTTCCTATCAGATTTCTGAATTTATATAATTTAGCCCCTAATAAAAATAGTAAAACAAAGGATTAATTAACTTATGAACATATTCACTGCATTTGAATATCATTACTTTCATTAGTATATGTTTCAATTTAACTCCATCTGAAAATTGGCAAGTTCTACCTCCAAGGAATTTACTCAGTGTTTTATAATAGAATAAACCATTGCTCAATATAGCTAGATTCAACAAAAGCAGAAAAAGATCAACACATGAATCGTATTCCAGAATCTGAGTTAGTTATAAGACTCATACAAGAAAATTATCCAATTGACAGCATATCTAGCACAAAAAATGTTTACACATAAATATACAGAATCACTTCAGCCTCACTTTAGTGGCTGTTCCACAGATCATATTTGCTTTCACAGATGCGGTATCTGTGATTCATGGAGATACCTCCAGTGAAACTGTCTACTCAAACAGATGTGGTGTCAAAAGATGATAAAACTGAGTTCCTCTTCAATTAACTTAAACAATGATATATCTATAAATAATGTTACTCTCCCAGGCCATGGCCAGGGATACACTCACACTTCTTTTTTAAAGAATATTGCATCTGCAAATGATGTTACTCACCCAGGCCCTGTACCTGTTTCAGACAGTGCCACTATATCCAGATTTGATTTTTTTTTTTGCATAATGAAAGAGATTAATGGCTAGATTCCTATGGAAAGCTGGAAAGATGAAGGTGTCCCAACATAAATCAGTTAGACCTGTTGATACCAGTGGCCATGGGATGCCAGATATTGAAGCCTACTGGAGTGTGACACATTTGAGTGCCATCATGATTTAGATTGCTAGATCAGAATATATCTGGTGAGTTCACTTACTAGATCACCACTAAAACAAATTTAGTAGATTAAGAAGCATATTGTTTGCATAAGTGATTATGCTAAAGAAATTAAGTTGTATAGGAAGATTGTGGTGGGCTTAAACGAAGCATTTGATATTCAAAACTCAGAAGAATGCAAAAAAATACTTCAAACATAAAAAGTAGATTTAGTGGGGACTAGCGCCTTGTGCAGTCTTTTAAGAAATTTTCAGGCAGAATCAATATTAGGTTTTGATAACATAATTAGAAATGGAAAGGTAGACCATTGGAGCATAGTGATGGAAATTAGATTTTTCAAGGCAGAAAATCAGTTAGTATGTAGCTTAGTAACCATGGGTAAACAAATGATAAGGTCTATGCTTCAGAATAACTCAATACTAGTATATGGTTCATTTCTTTAAATATTCAGAGGAGCAGAAATGAGCAGATAGACGTATTAAGATATACGCTAAATTAAGAGAGCCTGCAAGACAATTATTATCAAGCTGAAGACAGAATGGGAAATCCCCTTGATTTAATATTACCTTGGGATATTGAAGAAGGTAAGTGAAAGTAGCTTCACAAATACTTTTGTACATCATGAAAGTTAAGTATCATGTATATGGGGGAGGGGTTCTATAAATGCTAGAGGTCTAAATGGGCCAAGATGGCTAAATGAAGACATATCTTTTGACACTGTGACATGTTTTTGCATTATAAGCAAAAGCTGAGTGACCTTTTGAAGAACATTTAGTCAGGAAAGGTTGCATCTACATTTGATAGTTATGTTCTTGGGTGCTCAATATGGCAAATGGGCTGGGGGGACAGCCAGTGTGCTAATTATGCAGCAGTTAAAAGAGTAATTACCCATAAGTGAAAGTAACAAGATCCTAGAGGTGTGAATGAAATGCATGTGATTCTGTCAGGATGTAAGAAAGATGATTAATTGGAAACAAAAAAGAAGATACTTAGCTAAACTGTGTGCCTGAATGGAAGAAAACGTAACTGTCTACTCAATTTAAATGGTGGGTGCTCAGTGCATAATTATTATGTTTTGGAATTTGTGGGGATTATGTTTGCTGTCAGGTAAACAAAAGATCTCAAAAAAGATATTTATTGTGTTATTTGTGTTTAATGGTGGATTTATAATCGAGAAAAGTTTAATTTTCTTTTTGGAATAAAGTAATTTAAAGAAAAATATATTGCTTTGCAGTACATATTTTCTTATGTAATTAGTTCTTTGCTACATTTTAGTAAAACATGTCTATTTCTGGCTGTTGGCAGTACTGAAACTTGAATTATTTAAAATTATTTTGTCAGTCCTACTTTTTCTATTACAATTACAGGATTGATGCTTACAGAATGAATTGTATAATGTTCATATTTATTTACTATGATAGTCCATGCACATAAATACTAATTAGTTGATCAAACTCATAATATACAATTCCAGACATAGTGAGGGTTTCAATTAGCAGCGCATGATAAGGGGCTATGCAATCCTAGGTATCTTCTCCCTTTTATTGAGAGAAAATGGAGTCCACAGTCTTTTCTTCACAACTAGTAAAAGATTTACATTTGGTGACTTACATTAAATAGATATGGCAGGGGGGATTTAATAAATCCTACATGGACTTATTTTTCATGTAGGCATAGTGGCACTGCTTAAAAGAAAGTAAGCAGGTATTTGATCTAGTAAACAGAGCTGAGCGACGCCAACACAGAAGTATCCATGGCATGCAAATTAGCTTATAAGCAGGTGATTTGAATGCAAATGTGTGAGGTAGAGTGATGCAGGAATCAGCTAGAGAGTCCTGCAGACACCCATGTTGGTGTCCGTAGTGTACATGGAAATATTCCATGTACAGAATGTAAAAATAACAACAGGGGCTGTAAAAGGGCAGGTAGATGGGCAGAAATAGTATAGCAGAGACAGAAATGTGCAACCCTATCTGCCATGTGTTCAAAACCATATGGAAATTAATGTAAAATAATTTTATTTCTTTTAATAAGCTGTGTATGTTTGTGTGACCTGCCACAGCGCACTAACAGGCTTCTATAAAAAAAAAAATAGTATAAAAAACAGTCATCGGTTTGTGACAGTAATGTATTATAGGACCCTGCATGGAGTATGTACAATGAGGGAATGGCTCTGTTAAAAAGGAGGCAATGCCTGGAACCATGTGGTTCCCAGGTTGCGTGCACAGATCCCTATGCAAATGAGCTGGGGTTACTGAATAGCACAAATGAGTATCCATGTCCGCAGATACCATCTATGTAGCTACAGAACCATGTTGGTGTCCACAGAAGAGGCAGCTGACATCAAAGGGGGGTGTGCCTGAGGACTTGTAAGCTCATTGGAGCTCAGCAAAGCCTGTTTGCACAGCACACTGCTCTACTGAGCGGGGGGGGGGGTGTACACTGACTGCTAAGCTTTGCTTACCTTTGGGGCATGCATTTTATTAGGTTTCAGTGTGTTTGCATGGTGCACCACCGTGCTGAGCGTGACCTTTCATGGAGGAGTATACACTGAGTGCTGAGCATTGTTTACCTTCGCAGCATGTGTTTGCATGGCATGCTGGAGTGTTGACTGAGGAAGGCCTTTAAAAAAAATGGCTGAGAAAAGCAATGATATCTTACTTACTGATGACCCCTGTTCCACTTCAACTAGGGCCATTAACAGTCCTTAATGATGTACTTGACAGGTGGAATGCACCATAGGTAGCCAATCACAAAGGCTCCACCTACAGCAGAGCACTATAAAGGTTGCAGAAACACTACAATTTGATTTAACCCCCATACTCTGCACCATTGGAATATAGACTTGGGACTTTTAACTGAAAAAATGCTAGGGGCTGCTGCAGGTCTAATGAATGTGTGTGCTGGCAGCCCTGGCAGTATCACAGCTCCCATATCTGGTACGCATCATAGCTGCACCAGATGTTTGCTAGGGGGGACATCCCACAAGGCCATTTATTGGGGGATGCTGGCTATGCACTGGATCTGTGGAAATGACACCCATCAAAAATGCACACACACACCCACCAAAGAACATAATGAGACACACTCACAAACTAGGAACATCATAGAGTGTGTATTTGGGCTGCTGAAGTCAAGGTTCTGGTGCATCAGTATATCTGGTGGAGCCCTGCAGTACTCTCCAGCCACATGTGCACACATGTTCACAGTATTTGTCATGCTACACAATATGATCCTGTGGAAACAGCTGCAGCAGGATCAGTAATGGGAAGGGATATATATCCCCCTACCAGTGCCTAGCTCACCACAGTCACACCCACAGGGGGGCAGATGTATGTGTGCCCAGTATGCCCTGGCCTTGGCCAAAAGACAATGCATAGTACATGCACTGGCAACCTAGGGCTTTAGGGACTGACATCGTACTCTGACTCATATATATATATATATATATATATATATATATATATATATATATATTAGTAAAAATGATGCCAGCCAGCCCACACAACCTGTACCTAACCATGTATTGGCTATGCACTGCATATCAGACAGAGTTAGCCCCGAAATACAGGTTTGACAACTGCTGCAGTCACTAGGTAAGTCATACACCTATTCACCACTTTTAAGGGATACTAGGATATGGTAACATATGTATGGACCTGCCACATGTATGCAAGGGACTATACTGGGCTACTAAGCTACTTGGGAAGATCTAACAGCCACTTGGGACAACAGTAATCTGTCCAATAGTATGTGTTCCATAATATGCACTAGGCTACAATGGCTGAGAAGTCCACTGCTTTATTCAAGGGAGATTGCTAACAGTGGGAGTAACACAACAGTCACACAAGCATGGGCTGGTCGTCCTCCACCCTCAACTAATCAGTGTACCTACACAACTGCTGTAGCAACATATATGCAATGATATATCAGCAGACCACCCAATTGCAGGGCTGTGACATACAACGCAGGGTGATAATGCATGTCTGTATGCTGCTGATTGTGTGATGAATGAATCATGTCTGTCTGGCAGCCTGTGTGGTTCAGTAGGCTAGGGACATTAGCATGGGTGATGGTGTTGATGGTTTGAATCTGGCAGTGGCCACATCTTTTGCATGTCAGTTAGTCGCATGGTGGTGTCCCCACATACTGTCATACCCCTCATTCAGATGCTCTGATTCACCTAGAAGGTGGCTAGTATAAAAGCAGGTTGCATCAGTACAGAATATCTGAAGAATTTAAGGTCCAACACTCAAATGTTTGAGTGTAGTTAGTACTATTTACTGACTGCCTTATACATTTTACTGGAATACCACAAATGTATGAGGAACAGGCCAGACATATGGAGTGAAATGCTGGATATTATGAAAAACATGTACAGTTAGAGGTATGCAGACTGTCACCCTGTATGTGATATTACATCATGTTACCCTGTCACATGTTAATTACAACTCACATCCGGGGAATACCATGGACAATGTCAGGGAAGTGCTGTACTGTGGAGACAGGTGCAGCTGCCAATGTCTGTAGCACATAAAATCCCAGCCTGGAGGGCAGCTAGCTCTGGCCTGGAGTCACCTTGTTAGTACTGACATTCCCACTGGGCATGCTGCTACACTTAGCTAACTTGAGCCCAAGTCTGTTGCCTCTACCTCCCAGAGACCTGCTAAGTGGAAATATGTCTGTACAGACATACAGCTACGTATACATATCTGTCTCTCCCTATCTCCCTCACACTTGATTACTGTTTCTATCAGTGTGTGGCATGCACACACAGACACACACACACACACACACATATATATATATATATATATATATATATATATATATATATATATATATATATAGGGATTCCTCTTACAAGAACGAAAATTCACAACTTCGAACTTGTAATAGGAAGCCTCACTTATACGAAAGTTCACTTTAACAAAAGTGAACTTCCGCGAAAGTGCACTTTACCGAAAGTACCGCAGCACAGTGGAGGACATCAAAAAACAAGCTATGTCCTCTACTATGGTGTGATACTCACGGACCGTAGGGTTAGGTCATGGGTTAGGGTAAGGGGATAGTTAGTAAAGCAATCCCCTTACCCTAACCCATGCCCTAACCCTAAGGTTCGTGACTATCACACCATAGTGGAGGACATTGCTATGTCCTTCACTGCACTGTAGTCATCACGGACCTTAGGGTAGGGCTATCCCCTTAGCATGACCTGTGCCCTAACCCTAAGGTCCGTGAGTATTGCACGGAAGTTCAGTACAATGCCCGTTCATTGTACTGAACTTCACGTAAGTGCACTTTCGATTAAGTGCACTTTCACTGCAGTGTGCATTCCATACACGATTTCCAAGTAGTGAACCTTCGATCTAGTGTATGGAATCCATATATGTATATATATATATATATATATATATATATATATATATATATATATATATATATGATAAAATGTACATATAGCTATATAAAGTACAGTGATATACTTCTACAGAACACATTTACATTACTGACACACACAACTACATTTAAGGAGACAACCCTGTTATACAACATTGATATAGATATGGGCAGGGATGTATGAATGTTCTCACATACCCCGGAATGCTGGGGTTATCTGCACATACACATAACAACAGCTGTCTGATGGTAGCAGACCAAGACCACAACAGTACATAATCCATTCACCCACAGACCCCTGAGCCTGCAGGCTATCACGCTGCAGACAGAAAGTGGTACACAGGTGGTGTAATGTACAATGGGTGAAATGTTGTCCTTGGACAGGCCATATTGTTCCTGGCCACGTGTCTGCCTATCAAACAGTCAAGCTCAGTGCTAGCCCTACACATGCATATAGTGAACAGCTGTGGACTGCACATGTTAAAGTGGACAGTTCACCTTCTCTGGTCAGAAACACAGGAACTGGCTTCTCCATGAGTATCAAGGGTAGCATGATGCCCAAGGTCACATGCGGTGCTAGTAACTGAAGGTGGCTGCTGTCTGGTGGCCCTTTGTCCCCCACAGGACCACCCAGGACCATGTGCCCATGGCCTTCCACATTGTAGTGTGGCCAGCACACCTCCCTCTGTAGCGCTGGAGGTACGGCCATTAAGGGAAGATAAGTGTGCATGGCCACATGGACTCCCAGAAAATTGTGTTGCTGGCCTCTGTCCACGTGTTTGACTCCCAACTCCAACCACATGTTCCAGCACAGACAGCATGTACTCAAAGACAGACACTGTCTGTGCCCAGCATCTGTCCATTACATCAGTGAAACATTCCTTGGCATCATCAATGTGGTGGAGGCAGTCACAGATGTCAGACTGTGCTGCATCCATAACCCTAAGCATCCATCTGGTGTTGTGTTCAGCTTGAGCCTGTGCCTTCGTGACATCCAGAAACATGTGATGAGTGACCCCACAATGTGACACCCACAACAGGAATAGGTTGGACAGCAGTCCTCCTTCAAGCACCCTTGTCAATCTGCCTGTGTGGGACCTTACCAGCTCTCTGGCTATGGCCAGTGTCTACACTCACTGATGCCATATTTCTCACACTATCCTGTACTATGTTGCCACCCTCTGACAGTCCAACATCTGTGGCCTCTGATGACTGGGTATGTGTGGGTATACTGACTGTTTATGGAGACAATGAGAGGGATGTCAAACTCTGGGACATATTCAGCCACCAACAACCCCATCTGTGTGTAATCATCATCAGAGTCCAATGAGACACTGACATCTGGTTGTGAGGGGGACAGACTACAACCCCCCCCCCCGTTCACCTGTGAGAAGCAAGACAAAAGCAGTACATTACCACCTGCACTATTATGTATGGTAATCCACACAGACTCATAATTATGTGGCTCCACAACTGCATTACATGTCCCACATCTTCTCATTTCTGATCCCATGCACAACACACACACTCACAACAACATACACAGACAATCCAGACCCTGTATAACATGCACATCACCTACATCTGGGTAATGTTGCCAGTTCAATACACCTGTGAGGTATGCAATATGACAGTGTATGTGACAGAACTACACATAAAACCCAGTACGCCTATCTTGACAGTGATATGCCAGGTGTAGTACCACTGCCTCAGGGATGTACCTTCTCCCTATTGTGTTTGAATGGGCATCTTGGAGTAACTGCCTCATATATAGCAGACTGTATAGTTGCTCATAACTATACATGCAAACATGTTGATGTTTGCACAAATACACACCTGTCATTCCCTAGGCTATGCACTGTAATTAACTGCTCCAAAATGGAACATACACTTATTCTACTCTAGCTAAGCATAACTCTTGTGCAAAAGGCAAAATGGCAGCCCTTAACATTCATAGGGTATACCTGATATGGCAAAACAAAAGTATCACACTTACCAGGTACAGGACTATGAAGTCTGGCCACACCTGATGTACCTGTGAAAAGGTGAGAGAGAGGTATTTTCAGCAATACCAAATGTTGCACTGTTACAAGGTAATATGTGCATATATCCACATTTACAGTAGCAAATGTGATACTGGCTATATTGCTGATATTCTGAGTATGTGTGCACAACTGTGGTGAAACACCGACCCGCCCTCCCCACCAATGCAGATAGACCTGACACCCATGTACTGGTCTGTAGACCCTGCAACAATGACTGCAAATGCATTATACTGGTGAACACAGTCAGCTTACCTGGATGATCCTCTGATGTGGACGCTGTGGCACCCACCTCCAGGATGTATGGTGTGATGGTTAGCTGGAAGTTGTGGGGTGATCCTAGGTTCATCAGGAATTCCTCTGTGGCTGAGAGTGGTTGTTCTCTTTCAGGCCCTCCACCAGTGGCAGCATGATCCCTGGCAACAGCAGCAGCCCTTTGACGTGCAGCATTGACCATGTCTGTGGCCCGGTGTTGAACCTGCTCGTAGATCCTGTCCTGTTGGCCAATATCATTAACAACTCTTTCAAGGTCAGTCCATAATGCTGCCCACTATTCATGATTGTGGCAACCCCTTGACAGCAGGATGTGATGGTTGAGTCTGATGGCATCCAGTACAGCATCATTTTCTGCAGATGAAAATGGAGGATGTCTCGCTCAGTACATCATTCCTGCAAGACAACAATATGGAAACACATTACAGGACCAGATAAGTGGATCTCCACTGTGTACACACCCTACACACCCATAATGGTCTGTACTATCCATTGCTCCCTCACATGTCATACCCTACAGTTTGGTGACACACTATATGTGTGGCTGTCACTGAGAGTGTGGCAATACTGGATAATATTCTGCTGTATGTCTCTACAGCCATCACTGCAGTGTACTGTGGTGTGTCCCCTATGGGCAAATCCCCACTAATATGTGAAACGGCCACTGTCAAACAAATAGCAATGTGCTATTCCAACAACTATATGGGGACAGTCCAGCCACATCAGTGTGCCACAATGATAGACAGCAATGCAAACCTGCTGTTGTACAGGTTTCCTGTAGACATCATACATCTCAACTATGCAGATGTTTGCAGAATGTCACCATGTTTGTCTCATAGCTGTGGTCCTTCTTGCACAAACTTGTGTATGTCTGACAAATGGTTGTCCACTGATTGATAGTTGTTGTCAAAAAACTGACACAGAATCTGTCACCCATCAGACCCCTCAGACAACACTTATGCTACAGTAATATCTGTTACTCTAATCACATTCTTACTTTGTATGGCTAATATATATATACTCTGTCACTGAATTTGGGCCTTTGCCCCCCCATTAAGTATGCCTTTGTCATTATTTCATACTGTAGGAGGTTGAGAGGTATGTTAGGCATAGCTCCCAACCAGACAGGGATGAATGTCCATGAAACAGGGACTTAGCCAGGGTACATCAAGGACATTCAGGGACACTTTTACAATGTTAGTACTATTTATGAGTGACATTGATAGACTGACAGGCGGTGAATAACAGTACATCATTTGATGTTACAAGAGTGTACACCCTTACTTAGTGTCACTATGTCATACGTGTAATCCACCATCTTTACTACAACAGCAGGCCATTGTAGGAGGGATTGACAGGGACAGAGCAGAGGTGTGATTCAAAGCAGGGACAGTTGAGAGGCATAGCTGTAGGTGTTGGACAGCACAGTATCACTGACATGTCAGTATCACAGATCTAATACAAGCCTACTGTTTTAATCCCTATTCCCCATACCTCCATCCTCCCATCTGCATCCCTTTTTATGGTGAAATGTAGTACATACCTGGTAAAGTGATGCATTCCTTTTATTGAAGGGTTCTTCTGCAAATGCTTTGCACATACACTGTCTGCATGAGTAAAACCACATATAGACCTGTTCCCCATAAACAGTTGCTTGCCTTTTGTAGGTAATGCTCATTAGCAGGTAATTGCCTTTTCATCAGTCTATGGCTCAGACTTGCTAACTGCATCCAAAACAGCTGAATTACACTTATCAATAGCCAATGCCATGGCACCACCGTACAATATGTAAGGCCTTCGTGTAGACCTAGGCCCCTTTCTTAGTTTTTGAGATGGACATTACTGAGGTGTAGAGACTACAACATTGCAGAGGGTAAGTACAAATACTGTCCACTGTAGAGATGTATGAAGTATGTCCACTGTTTTGCCTCATATGTTTGCTCAGTGTCCCATGACAGTGTGGTCATCTGAAAAACAGTGTGGGTTGAGGTCAGAAGGGGAGAGAGAGAGATGTGTGACTGTCATACTTCATAACTGTCGGAAAATGCATGGTAATATAGTAGCTGCTATTCTATCCACTTACTATCTTTGTAGAGACAAACTGTGAAGCATGTACCTACCTCTGGCCTTTGCCCTTCCTTTATGTATGGTTGTGTCCGGATCCCTTTTTACAGGGTGTTGGGAAGTATGGTCAGTTTGTAGCAGCTACCTTAACATACAGTCATGTATGCTCCAGGCTACAATGAGGGGAATATGAAGACAAGACTTTGGAGGCCTGCAAGCTGTATGTGATACTGTGGCAGCTCTGTTGTTACAGGAGAGCCAGTTTAAGGGTACCCATTACAGGCCAATTGAGGCATGTGCTTGAGGTACATCTGTTATGCAACAGTGCCAATAGCAGAGGTAAGATTTAGTTAGGCTATCTGAATATGTGCAATGTGTCCCTACCTGTAGGCCTGTGACTTGCAAAACTAGGCAGCTGATAATTCAGTAGCAGTAATCTATGGGGATTAAAATTGCATGAGTCAGTCATTACTTGCTATGCTCACAACAATGTAATTGAAGTGCAACACACTGCATTTGAACCCAGGACTGTATGTGGCAAAATGTTCTGTATGCAAGACATTTAACAGGCTGAGTTAGTGCTGCAGCAGGTCTATTTGCCAGATATATGTGCATACATACAGCTGTGATACACTTGTCTACATCCATTGGTATGTGCATGGCTTTCACAGGGAGTTGTTCTGCAGTAGGGTCCCAGTTCAAAATATGTACTGTGCCATTGATGCCTTAGCAGGTGTGTTGAAAGATGTTGCAGTTAAAGGGGAACATTTACCTGTTATCCTAGACCTAACATACTGCCATTATTATTTACTTAGCTGTCTACTGGTGTTTTTTTTTTGCATCAGAGTCCAAGGTACACTCCCATTTCTCCCATTAGGTTCACTTGCAGTCTGTCAGTGGCAATCAGTATGTTTTCTTGGAAACACCTGCTTTAATTAAGATCTGTGTGACCTGGGGGGGGGGGGGGTTAGTGCAGTAGGCTGTAGTTGAAAGGGACTTGGGTTTGTATCATTGAAGGGGAGATTATTTTATACATGTGCCTAACAGTGTGAGAAACAAATAGGCTCATTAAGGCAGTTTAAAGTTCATTAAAGTGGGTTTGGTGGTGTGGCAATGTGCTCTACTTAGCTCCAAGCAAACCCACGCTAAAAAATTAAAAAGAAATGAAAAGGGTGTGTTAGGACAGTGGTGCAATGGGGGCAAGCATGGGGGAAAAATAGTAAAAGGCAAGTAGTCATGTGCAGGACAGCTGTAGAGAAGAACCACAGCTTTCTATTTTTTTGTATGGCAACAGCTGTGCATTTTGACAGATTTTGAGGATGAATTTTGGTCTTTCAAACCCCAGAGAGAGAGGTGAGGACAACAAAAATGTGATGTCAAGCCAATTGGACCAAATTATTTTTGTCCAGTGGACATATATGCAAAATGGAGAGCTATGTATGGGGTGATAATTTTTTGAGGGAGAGATGCCCATTCTTTTTTTTTATAAGGAGAGAAAGTGGAATGCTGGGGAAGGGATATAGGTACATGTGGGGAGGTAAGTTGGGTAGGAGAGGATGCAATTGCAGACAGACAAGACAGTGGACAGGGGCAGTGTGTGACACATGAGCGGGGTAAACACCTTGGATGGGGAGGGTGTTGTGGAATCCAAAGTGCATGTGCCTCCAGATGGCAGCAGAATGACTCTGTTCCTTACCCATGGGCATTCTACACTGCTCCTTCACTGTTCCAAAGGTGGCTGTGCTAGAGGCTGGGTGCCAGAGCCAGCAGGCCACACCAGGTGGTTTAGTCTGCCCTTGAGCCAGCCCAGGTATCATTCATAACATTCTATGAAGAATCCTACACACTATGGCTGGTAGTTGATCTTGGGTGACTACCACCTCTCTGTCACTGCTCCCAGGGGGGCAACAGGCCATGTCCTCTGAGGTGGTTCCACCCAAATGTGGTGCAGGACCAGTAGAGGGACACCACCAGCTTAGGTCCCAGACATGCTGGTACCCGGTGCCATGGCCGGCAGAGGTAAGGTAGGTAGATCAGCAAGAACTGGCCTACCCTGACATGCTGTGATTATGGAGATGAAGTAATACATTTAGGTTAGTTATGAACAAAACCATTGTTAGTAATAACATCATGTCAGAACATTGGAAATAACCCCATTACATTTCAAAGCATATTACATGAAACACAACAATGAATAACAAAACAGGCAGTATATTAACAGCATGCCAGTAACACTTATGGCATATGGTCAATGGAATAGGTAATTCAACAAGATATGTTAATATGCAACCATTGTAATACATAACAATAATAAAGCACATGCCCCAAAATGAAGTTCATGGAACAATGTATGTTAATTGTAAACCATAACCAATGCATAACAGTAATAAATATTTGAAGATAAGGGGTGGGGAGAGAGAGAAATGCAGTCCATTAATACCATTCTAGGCTGTATAGTTGACCACAGTGCCTCTATCTACTCTTCAGGTCTGTCCATCCTGTATGTGTAAAAGTGCTCTATAGCTGCTGTAACATGTACATACCTCTCAAGCTATCTGCATGGGACAGTATGCGCCAAGCACTAAGAACTGTGGGTACACAACTACACATCACTTGCACATCAGATGTACCTATATTACTACCAAGGTGTACTCTGGGCTGATGTAGTGTTACTTTGCTATTTACATAATCAAGTCAATGATACATCTATGACAGATGGTTTACGCAATGGATATTCCATGACAGTGTGACACTTGAGAGACATGTATGTGTAAAATACAGACAGTAAACAACTATCATGCCTTGCTTGGCAGGCATAGGGATAGAACCCAATAGCAGTGACAGCAGTGGACATCTGCATCAAAAGTATTAACTGACTGCAGCTATAACACACACTCCAGGCATGCAGCCATACCTGTTTTTATGCTGTATTTTTATATTCCTGGTAATGATTGTAACAGTCTGTGACATGTAAACACACAATAATGAACTCATAATACAGGCTACCTCACCCATTTACCTGTAGTTCCTGTGAAGAGAGTATCTGTAAACTTTACATGACTGATACTGTAATATTTAGATCCACATAACACTGGATTTAAACCCTCGTCTGTGTGTGGCAAAAATGCACTTTATACATAGCATTTAGAAAAATGGGATGTTGCGTCACTAGTGATTACTATTTGACTGATATTTGCACAGAGATCACCTAGCACCAGAGTACGACCTGCTAATAGTGGTACAGTTTTATACATGACTGCAGTGACAGTTGAACAGACATGCATGACATTCAAGCATGACAGTGATACTAGGTAAAGTATATATGACTACATAGAATTCAGGTATACACATTACATTGTTAGAATGTTGAAATATCTGTGAAGTCTGCAACCAATATCCAGTTATGGCTTATTATTTGCAGTCTACAACTAGTACACTGTTATACTTGACTGCAGCACCTTATCTCGCAGACTGAATTCTTGTAACTGACATGCAATGATGAAAACAAGACAATCCTGCTGTACACATTTACCTTGGTGTTATTGCTCTTGCTTCCTGTGTTGATGCAGACCAGTTGTCATGTGATTTCTTACAATACACCTCTGAACCTGCGCTTATTGCACAACAGACTTTATTAGAAATACCTTCATGCAGCTGCAGATATTATTGCATGTTTTTTTATTGCAGAACAGTGTTAATAATTGATTTCTTGAAAAACAGCCCTACTGTCACAGTCATTGCACAACAGACTTTATTAGAGAAGCCTTCAATCAGTTGCTGATATAATTTCATGTTTTTATTGCACAACAGTTGTCATTATGCAGGTGTTGCAACACAGCTGTAATTCCACAGTTGTTACATTACTAAGTTTTATTCCATATAATTGTTTATTATAGTTAATGCTTTAGTCTTCCATGCTTATGGCACTACAGTTGGCAATCTGCACATCTAGCAGTACAGGTGTAAGTCCGCATTCACTGCAATATGATCTTTACTGTATATATCTAATCACAGTTAATGTTTTTACTCTTTCTTGCTTATTTGACTATAGGTAGCAAAATACATCTCCACACTCATAGCGCAACCTGGCCAAGCGCCTGGCATGCATGCACCTCGATGTTGCAATCCCTCTCCTCTGCAGCTCTTGGGAGAAAAGAACATCATTATGCATACCAGTTTAGCACACATTCAAGATTAGATATTGGTGAAACACAGGTAATCGTACTTACATACATGTGGGGCATTCCCAGCATGGAATTCTTGGACCCAGGTGTCCAAGAGAGCCCCCTTCTATCTTTTCAGGTCATCATGGTAGTGACGACACTAATGACCTGTGCGGGGGATACCAGTTGCACTGGTGAGGTCTTTGCCAACCAGTTCCAGGCCTCCGCCTTGCACTCTGAGCCCTGTTAAGCTCCCTGCATCAGCCGGCCCTCATGGCTTTTTACAAAGAGTCCAACCATGACCCTGGACTCCTAAATGCCCCAATGCTGCACCATGTTGCCTTGATAAAGACAAACAATCTTTTCTGCTATTAGTGAAACTCATTAAGCAGCAATTCAACCATAATTTAAAAATAAGGAATAGAAATAAAGGTCAAACACATATGCTGGAGCTAACACCTTAAATTCAGTTGTGAGAGTTGATATTTATTCCTAATTAAACATAGCTGATATATTAGTTAGCAATGTATTATACTTAGTATGTCTTATAGTTTAGTCAAATATGTACATAAGTATCTCATTATAGCCTAATCCCAAGTTGAAGGGAATGTTGAATATAATATGATATATCAAAATAAAAAGCAATACCTACAGTTTCAGGTATATTTAGACTATTTCAACAAAGTTGCTTATCAGTGTTCAGACATCTAACAATAATGCAACATGATATCAGATTACAGTGTTTAAGCAGCAGGAACAGGAAATAAAATAAATTCCTCTTCCTATTATGCATGCATTACAGATGCATGAATGAATGAATGAACATGACTGCTATTATACCAATGATCGCAATGTTTTAACAGTAAAGAAGTAATTGTTCAGAAAAAAATATTATATAGTAACTGAATACAGACACAGAAAAGGTATTTTTTCTGAAGTTTTTATTTTTCACAATGTGTTAATGTTTCATTAAATGAAATGTGAACCCTCACCAATGCCTGCCATTGTACCTTTCAGAGTCAGAACTCCAATGGATTATACTGTATTCCCCCCATTTTGCTTAATATAGCCTGTTTTCCTGCCCTTACATGCCACTGGGCAATATTTTAAAAAGTGGTGTGTTGTTTAGCACCACTCAAACAAGCGCATCTCAGTTGAGCATTGCAAAAACCTGTCTGCTTAGCATTGCTTAGTAGTGTGCAAACCAGTCAAGCGATGCCAAGCAGTGCATAAACATTAGCCATTGTTCTTTGTTTATGCATTGCTTAGCAGGTCTTAGCAGAGCTTATCTGAGTACAGCAGACCAGTATTTAAAAAAAATGTGCATAATTTGTATTTCCAAAAAAATTATCATTTTCTCCTCCATGTACTCAAACCCTTCACCTACAGAATATGAGGTCGTAACTCTCACCACTTAGCTATGTGGATGTGTGAAATGTTGACATAACTTTACATATACCTCTGAGCTACCTTTAAGCAGTGCTGAGCAATGCACTGTGCCACACAAACCCACTCAGCTATGTTTAAACATGACATTTAGATAAATAATTAAATGCATCATGTTTCTATTTTAGATGTCTGGTGTCTCTGCACCACTTAGCACTGCTGCAGTCTGAGCCATACCACGCAAACATGATTTTTGTAGAAATAAAAAAATAAATAAATTACATTGTTATACTCCATTTGGATAGTGCAGGGAGTGTGTTACTCATCTGCGGACACAGTTAGCACCACACTCCCTACACTGATTCAATAACCATGTCCCATGGCTCTCACTTGGCAACACGCCATGATTAATATGTATGGCGTGCTGCGAATGGGGAACCATGTACACAGACATGGTAAAATTCCATGTAGGCTCTACACTATGCCTACATGGATTTTATTAAATCTAGGGAAGTCTTTTTTCTGCCTTGCATGCATGCATAGCGAGCTCAGTCATATCCTTATGCATGTCATTCTGGGTAAAATGCCTTAATTCATTCACATCCACATAGGCCACTATCAGGTTGCAATTCCATTTGACAGGATAGAAGGTTCTAGCAACCCCTTGTTACATCCCAGATCCTAGTTCCAGAAAGATAGCTAACAGTCACCCTGTTCTTATCCATTCTGGTGAGGGTAGTATCTGTATCCCCGACAATAGAGTCATCTATTACTAAAAACATTAATGTGTGTAAATGAAGTGTCAGTGAGCATTAGTGGCTTGGAGTTTACACCCTTATGACTCTTAGTTGTGCGCATGCAGGGTGAAGATGGCTGTGTTGCTGTGTGAATTAATGTCTTAGGTTTCTTAGTCCTTAATCTGGGAGTCTTAGCCATTGTTCTCTTAACAAGTGGAGGTGTTCTGTACTGTCTGTTAGGATTTTTAAGTTTACTTAATGTATTCAAAGGTGAGAAGGTAGCTTCCCATTTAAAAAAACTCTTACCTTTCACATACTGAATCATTGTAAGGTCGCTATAAAGAGTTTTCAGTAAGCATGAGACAGTTAATATACTGCCTCAGAAATGACTAGTTCTAGCAGGCCTGTTACAGAAGAAATGAAAGCTGATAAACATTCCATCATGATCAGTACAGATGAAGGGATATGGGACAACAGTATAGCTTTATTATTTAACTCTTGATATAAGAAAAATGGGGTAATGGATTAGACTAAAAAATGGTAATAGCATAGGATATGGCTAAAGGATACAAAAATATGAAATGTGGTTACTGTAGTATTCACATGTTTAAATGTGCTGATAATTCAAACACATTATGACAAATGCAGCTTGCATAGACTATGATGAAAAAGCTTCAGTACATTAATGTCTACAAACTGGAATCACTTCCATAGAAAAATAGGCAATTTTCAGGGTAAAAAAATAACATCTCTCAAACAAGCTTATAGTTGCACCTGCCTACTAAACAATGGCTGATTAAATATCCCCATAGATTTAATCATTATAGTATCCTTCATTCTCTTCTGCTTCACTAATACTTCAATGTCCCGAATGATGCCAAATATTGTATATATGTATGTATGCATGTATCTATAAGCAACTTAGAGTTTGTTTATGTCTTTCGGCTTTTCCCGGTTAGGGATCGCCACAGCAGAACTCTGGTCCGCTAATGATTGGCAGTAGAGTTTTATGTGCTGGCTTGCCGGGCCTAACACACAACCTTCAACGAAGGAACACCCGTTCATGCATGTCGCCACATAGAAGATGCTCTAACTGAGAATCGAACTGGCAACGTCTAACTCTGAGGCAACAACGCTACCGCAGCACCACCACCACAGTTTATAAGCAACTTAGAGTAATTATAAATGTTTATTTTATTTTGCTTTTTAATGTTGTGTAATTCCTACAGTTCTAATTATAAATCCTACATGGTTGTAAACAACATGGCAATAAATATGACAACTTCCTAAGAAGTTGGTCTAGGCTATAAGGTACAGCAAGTTTTACAAATAATGCCCTGCAAATCTTCAAAATGTTCAAATCTATGTTCTCTCAGTGATGCACTAACTACTGTGATATCTCTTTATGTATGGACAGTGCTGTATCAATGTTAATACTGCTCTATATGTATGTTATTTTGTACCATTGCTGCCTTGGTGCCCAGGTCATGACTGAAAAGGTCCCTTACACTAGCCATATCCCCTGGTGAGCATATTTAAATAAATAAATAAATCACAACAAACCAACGTTTGATGGCAGTAGGAATGAATGCATTGAACTCTCGATCACACTTTTTGGGTATGTATTGTTAAGTATTAGAGGCCTAATTATAAGCATTATATGTACATTTAAATACTGTTATTAAAATTAGAGGATAAATATGGGAAAGTATACTACCATTATGGGATCCAAATAGCAATGTTCCCTATCATTTCTGTTATCAAACTGGTGAAAAATTTCTATGGTATATCAATTCAAAATGCTCTTAAAAATGGTTTCAGTTGAGAGTCAAGTTTATAGTTGCATATCATGTTGCATTATTGTTAAATGTCTGAACACTGATAAACAACTTTGCTGAAATAGTATAAATATCCCTAAAACTGTAGGTATTGTTTTTTTATTTTGATTTGTCATTTTATATTCAGCATTCCCTTAAAACTGGGATTAGGCTATAATGAGATATTTACGTACATATTTGAATACACTACAAGACATACTAAGTATAATACATTGCTAACTAATGTATCAGTTATATTTAATTAGCAATAAATATCAACTCTCACAATTTAATTTAAAGTGTTAACTCCAGCATATGCCTTTTGACCTTTAGTTCTATTTCTTATTTTTTAAATTATGGTTGACTTGCTGCTTAATGAGTTTCTCTAATAGCAGAAAATGTTGTTTGTCTTTATCAGGGCAACATTTTTTTTATCTTTAATGCAGATGCAGGCATTAATGTTCCACATTCAGTGACTTATTACAATGTTTCAGTGACAAAGGTTTTTATTAATCTGTTTTGGTTGGTACTTACGTATTATTGCAACCAGATTTGTTACTTCAATAGTGGCTGATTCATGCTCATTTATCCTGTTAACAAATGGTGTCAAAGTGCATTCTTAAGTGTGTGTGTTTCCCAGAAGCGTGTGCTGCTTTTACTTTTATATAAAAAAATATTACTTTTGTCCTTTGAAGATGTGTCTGTGGTATTATCGCAACCATATTTGTCATTTCAAGAGCAGCTGCTGCACGCCCGTTTCTCGTGGCTACAAATGTTGTCAAAGTACATTCTGTACTGTGTTTGTGCCCCATGAAGTGTGTGCTTCTTTTACTTTTAAGTAAAAAAAAACATAGTACTTTGGTCCTGTTAAGATGCATCTGTGGGATTTGCTCACAGATGGAAAAAGACGTGATTAAATTATTTCAGCAGTACGGCATTATTCTCGATACTCAGGAAAGCAGTTCAGGGCATTCAATGAAATTATAATTTGGTAAATAAATATTTTGAAAGTGTAATAAGAAGAAGTGTTACCAGCCTGCTGGTATACGTACACAGAACTGGTTTGGAGGGAGTAGAATAACTTTTCCTACCAAGTTACATTTCATTTACTGCTGGCGTAAGCAGTTGACATCGATTCAGTTCTGTTTGGAAGAACTGGGAAATGTCAGACAAAACTGTAATTGACTGGAATAATTATTTACGAGACATTTGTTTATTGGAAATGTAGAAACAAGAGAAAAGAAAAATCAGTGGGCCAGGCCATATAGTAGAAATAGAAGAAAGTCTATTTACCCGAAGGAAAAGTAATGCTGGACGTGTCCTGCCCCAGCAATGGATTTTTGGGGTGATATGCAGAAGGACAAAGGAAACTTTTCTAGTAACTGTGGCAGATAGAAGTGCTTCAACATTATTCAGTAAAATAACTGAGTACATTAAAGATGGTAGCACTATCTATTCAGATTCCTGGTGAGCTTATCAAACAAAGGAACTTGAAGAAGCTGGCTTTAAACAGATAAGGTTAACCACAGATATAATTTTGTGTATCCTGACACTGGAGTCCATACTCAACGGGTTGAATGGATCTGGGGTTCTGTTAAATTCAGGAATAAGAAACATAGAGGGGATGGCTCGTCACCATTTGGACTCAGCTAAATACATCTGGTGTGAAACACAGATTGCCCATAAAAATGACTGCTTTGAAACAATAATTTAGGCAATAGCTGACAATTTCCCACCACACACTAAAACTCAACCAGGGAATAACCTGTCAATATTAACTGAGCAGTAAAAAAGTAATGACCGCTAAACTAGTACTTGTATACCTCGGCACCTGCCTTCTTCACAATTCAGAAATATCAGTAATAGCTACTTTTTCATCACAATACTTCATTTAATGTAACATTAACACATTGTGAAAAATAAAAACCTTAGAAAAAATACCTTTTCTGTGTCTGTATTCAGTTACTGTATAATATTTGTCTGAACGATCAGTTCTTTACTGTTAAAACATTGCGACCATTGGTATAATAGCAGCCATGTTCATTCATTCATGCATCTGTAATGAATTCATAACAGGAAGAGGAATTTCTTTGTTTTTCCTGCTCCTGATGCTTAAACACTGTAATCCTAAATAGTCTGGACTTTGAACACTCCGTTTAAGTTTGAGATGCAGTCGTTTAAATATAGCTGTGCCAATTATGTGACTGCCAAAATCGGGTTGCGATAATAATTACCTTTTGGTCTTCTTATATAGTTAGACGGAAGAATGATCTTAGACTTACATATTTTCAATACAATTTGTATTTATATCATTTAGAGTTGATGACCTTTGTAGAGATTAATAAACAGGTAACCTTTATTTCAGAGCATTTAATGGAAATAATTTTATTTAGGAACTATGAAGATTGTTTTATAAATTATTTTTTATTTATCATTTTAACAACATGCAATTTTAACAAAAAATAATAAACTAGCAAACAAAACTTACAGCAAAATTCAGTCAAGTTAAAATTGTCAAATGATTTATTCTAATGGAATATAATCATACGATACATTGTAACAAAATTATTGCTTAACTGTTCATAAACTGCATATAATCACATATGCTAAGAATATATTTATCACCAGTGCAGTTGAGCAATATCTCATGTTTCATGTGTTTATTGTTTAAGAGGTCCAAGCATACTTTCTCTAAGATATATAATCAAAATACACAGTGCTACAACTACTAAACTGCTTCAGGTGTATTTATTTTTATTTTTTAATTTATTTTATTACTAATATTTGTTAACTGGAGTAGTAGAGTGATGCATAAAGGATACATTTTGGCCACATCCCAGAAATATAGCATATATTAATAAAGATAGACTTTAAGTAGTGGCAGATTGTGTGAAGACTTTGAAAGTACCTGGGAATCAAAACATGCAGGAAATCCAACATTTGTAAATACCAAATGAATAAGAGAAATATATCACCATAAAATATATACAGTCACACAAAGTACATACATGTTTACAAAATGTATGTAGTCAGTGAAGTGCAAATGGCTGAAAAAGATTTGAAGGGAATGTGTTAGAGAACAAGTCATTAGAGTGTCTATGTTATGGGAGGATGACTGAAGCAGGAATGTATTGCTCCTTTTGTCAAGAATTTAATTAGCATGCATCTCTGAATTTTTTTTGTAGGATATGGTACAAATTTCATTTGGTAGTGAGCTCCATTATGTTGGACCAATACATGAAAACATATGGTCTGTAGACACCAGGATGTTGATTAGTACTGTAAGAAATGTAACATTGCTGGCATCGGAATGTAGTTACTATGAGGTGTGTTTAGCACCTAGCCTATGGCTTAGTGTTATGGTGGAATTACTGTTTAAAAGTTTGTGTGCAAGGCTGTGGAGAAAAAGGTCCAATCGTGCCTTTACTAGGAGCCAGAGTAACTCTTTGCAGATTGATACAGTGATGCTTTCGCTTTGGCGAGGAAACAATGAGGCAAACTATTTTATCGGAGAGTGTTTGGAGTTGCTTAAGGCTTCTTTAAAGCTTTTCAGTGAGATATAATTTAGGTGTATGAGGGCATATTCTAACTGAGGAGCAAACTAATTTTGTCTATAGAATGTCTTCCTTCAGGGGTAAGATAGTATGATTTTTTTGGCATCCTTACTGTGTAGAATTAACTTTACACTTATCATGAATAATATGTAATGATATATATAAATGTGAATTGAGTAAAATGCCAAGATATTTGAATGAAGAGATCCATTCAGTGGGTTGGTTATTGAAAATTATGGATTATAGGAATGCTACTATTTAGTTAAGATTTTAGTGAGTGCTAAACAATATAAAGTAAGTGTGTTGTGTTAAATGTAGCTGCTTATCAAGACATTGTGTTTAGGTTGTGACATGTTGTTTGGTGGTTATGTACAATTATTTTATAGTTAGGGGTTGCGTTATAGAAGACAGGGTCATCAGTATAAATAATATGACTTCTTTCTTTGAGATCAATAGTCAGTGTGTTGACAAAATAATGAAAAAGACAGGAATAACAAAGGAAGCTTGCAGAATGGCTATACAAAATTTTATGAATGTGAATGCAAGTTTATTCTTACACAGTGTCAGTGGAGCAACAAGTAGTATACTCACCTTTGATGCAGAAGACTGTGGGTTCTATTCCCACACCAAGTAGATCAATCAGTAATTGATCTACTTGGTGTGGGAATAGAACACACAGTCTTCTGCATCAAAGGTGAGTATACTACTTGTTGCTCCACTGACACTGTGTAAAAATAAACTTGCATTCACATTCATAAAATTTTGTATAGCCATTCTGCAAGCTTCCTTTGTTATTCCTGTCTTTTTCATTATTTTTATTTATTTATTTATTATTACTGATATCAGTAATTGATCTACTTGGTGTGGGAATAGAACCCACAGTCTTCTGCATCAAAGGTGAGTATACTACTTGTTGCTCCACTGACACTGTGTAAAAATAAACTTGCATTCACATTCATAAAATTTTGTATAGACATTCTGCAAGCTTCCTTTGTTATTCCTGTCTTTTTCATTATTTTGTCAACACACTGACTATTGATATGTCAGTGGAGCAACACGATACTTGGTATGTCAGTGGAGCAACAAGTAGTATACTCACCTTTGATGCAGAAGACTGTGGGTTCTATTCCCACACCAAGTAGATCAATTACTGATATTGCAGTGTAGCATAAGGAGGTACTACATTCCTGAGGATGCAGCCTTTGGATAAGGCATTAAACTGCTTTAATTGGTGGTAGCTCAGGTGGATGTAAAAGATCCCATGGCACCTTTTGAAAAGAGTAAAGGAAGTTTCCCAGTGCCATGGTTAAATTTCTTCCAGTACTATAAATGCCACTTTGGGTCCCCACTGAAAAGACGCAACTAACCTAGTGGGTCTAACCTGGCCACCAAAGATAAATAAATAACTAAAAATAAATAATTCATTAATTAAATTTTCTAGAGAAAGACTTGTTATCTTGTTAACTGAATAATCACTATAAGGTGAAAGATCCAGTCCTGGAATATGTTAGGCGGTTAATTAGCTTAGGGTGTTTAACTTAGTCAAATGTTTTGATAAAGTCAATAAATAAGAAACAAGTAAGGTGACCTTTCTGTTGCAGAGATTTCTGTCTCTTAGAGTATGAAAAGCAGTTTTTGAGTGTTTCTCTGCTGTGTTAAAACATAAGGGTGGAGTAAGAGTATATTATATTTGTAAAATATGTTAGTAAGTTAAATTCCTGTTGCTTTTTCAGTAATTTGAGAATGCAAAAAAGCAAGGATATGCCATGGTAATTAAATGAGGACATTTTGGTATATTTTAGTATGAGAACTACAACTGTATTCTTCAAGATGTCAGAGAATGTATGTCAAGTGACTAAAACATTAAGAATGTGCCAAAAGTAATTGGAAATTTATTTTCCAATTTGTTTAAAGAACCATTGAAATCGAACATCTGAGGCTGCCATTAGTGTCTGAAAATATGCATACATATTGTTCCAGACCTGGATGATCTAAGGGCTAGGCAGGAATCTGGAATTCAGTTTCTTTTTTGGTGACTTTTCTTATATAAGGTAGGTGTTTATATGGTTGCAAGTTTTAGAGGTCTGGTATGTTGGGGGGTTGTGGTGAATATTCTGTAATAATTTTTCCTGTCATTAGCGTGGAATGAGTGTGGTTCATCTTTAGCATCTGAAAATATATCCCAATATTCTTTACTGAAATAAGACACCCTAATATTATGTTAACAGTTTAAAAATCGAAACTACACTATATTTTGAAAATGTATAAGGGCCAAATATTATGCAGGCAAAACAAAACTCTCTTGCTTGAAAACTACAGTAATCATTTTTGGAGATGCTGATATGGAATAAAGGATGAATGGTTTCATATTTTTTCTACTTATTTAGTGGTTTTAAAGAAATATATTAGTAATACCTTTGAATTCATTTCAACACATCCATTTAACTTTGCTTAATGTTGTTTTTTATAAAAATACTAAAATCAAAATCGTTATTTATAATAGCACATCATTTAGAACTACTTACTTTACCAGAAAGAGCTGTGTATAGGTAGTACAGGTAGCTGATAATAAAAAGAAACTATGTGCTTTAGGTAAAAAAAAAATCACAGCATAACATTTGAAATCTGTCTCATTTCCAACCTAGAGGCGCTAGCCTGGCATTTGAAGTCTGTCTCATTTCCAACCTAAAAGCATATCATGATACGGTTAAATTGCAACATAGATTTCAAAATGGGTCAGATAAATGAAAATTAAAAAAAAACATTGATAACTCAGAAGTCACAAGATTATATCCTAAAAGTTTAAACTATTATAACATAACTTTAGGTCACTATTTAGTTTATACGTAATGAATGCTGCATTGGTCTATCTTTCATAAAAAACAACATTGAATTTTTGTCTATCCTAGTCATAAGCTGTGAAATATACTAATGGTTTTGCTGAAAAGGAAATGAGGTTTCTAAATTGTTGTTATTATCTAACAATTATTGATGCAAGGTATTTATACACTGTCTTTGTATTGTATAATTACCTAAGTTATAATTTAAGCTACAGATATTTTATAAACTATTTTATTGATATATTGCTCATTTTGCACATATTCCTATATGTGGCTTCTTTTTGCATACTTTTTCCTTCATGTATTTGTTAATGTGTCCTTGCCTTTTTTTGTTTAAAAATAATACAACTATTATCTAAGGAGAATAATTTGCAGTGAATGTGATTATGTGTTAACAAAAAGAAAAGGAAAGTTACCATTGCATTTTTTTCTCTGTATTGTTCACCTTGTATGACAGGGAATATTACTGAAACTGGGCAAGTAGTGCAGTAAATTTTGATTTGCTGAGGATTGTGCAGCTTGCTCAGGTGACCAGCTTTTGACATCTGTAGAATTCAAAATAGCACTCTGATTTATGGCAATAACAGAGTGGTAAAAAACTGCACTCAAGACAGGCGGTGCAGGTTGTAGTCCCAATGTTAGAATTGGCAGTACTTATAAAGTAGCCATATAAAATAAATCTTAAAATGATGCCCACAGAGAATGTTTTAAATGCAGCATGAAATTAGCAACCCACCTGCTGCATGAAAAAATATTATTTTGAGCTATGATCTGCAGCCCCTCCCCCATAATATGTGAGCTGTGCATGATAATTCCTTAAAGGAGTCTGTTCCTACACCTGTTTTCATTATTTTTCAACTAAAATCTCGACTGAAGACAAAGAGGAGGATAATGGCATGGATCTTCTAGGTAAGGGAGACAGAAATCCAAAAGTGGAAATGAGTAAAGATGGCTTATCTACTACCTCTATTAAATATATAATGCTCTGATCAGTACTTCATACTCATTGTACAGTTTCAAGGAAACAATAAATCTAAAAGGGGGAAAGGGCAAAGATGCATTACTTACTGCCTTTGTTAAATATCTAATAGTACAATTCCTACTTCACACTCATCGTATCATTTCTAGGAAGCATCAGAAACAAGATTTTGTATACATATCAGAATCCCTAAAATGTTTCCAACTGAAAGAAGCAAACAAAGCAAAGGTGGACATTTAGCAGTTAAGCAATAACCCACGCCTGGGTGTGGGTAATGCTGGATTTACCCATGGTCGGTGTGGTTTGGTCACAAGGGCGAAGCCCAAATGGCCAAACAAAGACAACCGTGGGTAAATCCAGCATTATCCACACCCAGAAGTGGGTTATTGCTATTATACAATGACATTATTTAAGAAAAAAATACTTACTTTTCTTAAATAATGGCATAGTATAATGCCTCCATGCTGCCCTTCCGCAGCTGTCTGGTATTCTGCGGCAGTTCTGATGTACTGTGCATGCATATGCTTATGCAGTACATCATAGCTGTATGTGGAAACAATGGAGAAAGCAAGATCTCCGTTGCTTTTTAAAAGGTATCTTGCTATGTTAAAGGAGTTTAACATAGCGAGATAGCTTAAAAAAAAGCAACAGAGATCTTCCTTTCTCCGTTGCTTTTTTTAAAGCTCTTTCGCTATGTTAAACCCATTTAACATAGCGAGATTACAGCAACGGAGCTCTTCTATTCTCCATTGCTGTAACAAGAAAAAAAAAGACTTATACTAATGGAAAAAGTCTGTGCAACCGGACCTTTTTCCATTAGTATAAGTCTGATTTACAATAGGCACGCTGACCAATCAGCATACACGTTTTGGAATATTAATGGGGGGTCATTGTATAGTAACCATTAACTGGCAATGAGGTATGTTGGAGGGCGACAGTTGACATGCAGAAATTTTATGCATCCAGGGAATGTTGACATGAGTGAGATGGTGCCAGCAAAATGCTAGGGGAATATTAGACAATAATTTTGTTCTAGGCTTACTATAGTTAATTTTAAGACATTGTTTTATGATTACATGTAGCTTTTATTTCGATACAAAGGACACTGCTGTTGGTGTTTCATGTAAAACATCATATGTTAATTTGTTTGTAGTGCTATTTAGAGTATTTTTATTTTTCAAGTTTTCTGCAAAAGTCTTTGCTGGACTTTATGGTTAAACGTGAAACATTTTTTCCTTGAAAAAAGCACAAATTTCATAGTGTTGACTGAAACAAACAAAAAAAAAACTGAGAAATATCTTTCTAGCTACTGCTTTTCATTTACAATATATTTGATAAACAGTTTTTCCGTAAATCACAGAAATCAATGAAAAAACAAATCATTGACTCACTTTTCATCAAAATACTTCTCAGTGTTACAGGTCTCCCTCTGCCTTGTGATACTTTTCACCTATGTGTGTTCATCAATGCATAACATTCAGTAAAGTGATTTTGGTGAAATCCAAACCTCCTTCACCTTATTATATCAGTTTTCCTTGTGTCATGATGCAGTCAGATCTTGCAATCTAAAATAAAAATGTACAGAGCAAAGAATAAGAAAATGAACCAAAAACAAACACCGAAAAAAGACAGAAAAGAATGGCAGATTATCAGTCCATCATTTTCCCATTTTATGCTTTGTTCCTCATCTCACATTATTCTCACAAAAAAAAAACTTAAAAAGCAAAAACAGAAGGATATGAATATTTTGCTAGGAAGAAAGAGAAACAACAGTACTTATCATGCCTCTGTTTGTGAAGCAAGGCTTTTTTACAGCATATGTTTTAGTATAATTAGGGAAAGTAGCCAATGTTAGATCTGTGAGAATGAAAGAACCTTCCTAATTTCTGAGTAAAAGAACAGATGCAAGAGTATAACCTTTCATTTTTGCTGTTTCTTTCATTCACAGTTTTTGCTGTTTTTATTCCCACAGATACAAACAGTAATATACACTTTGCAATAAATAAGAGCTCTCCTGTATTTCCCTTTCAGCTTCTGGTGGTTCTTTAGGTTTCACCTGTGTATTAACTGCAATACTGAGTTTCCCATTCTAAGCATAATTATATGCCTACTAAATGAAGTTTGGCAACAAACTAATTTGTCCCGGGACGTCTTCATGGGGGGGTTAGGATGATATTAAGGGGAGTTAAGTGGGTTGGGAAAGTGAAAGGGTTAAGTGGAGGCAGGGTTGGTTGGGAGGAAATGAGATAATGATGGGGAGGGGCTTAAGAGGTTTAGTCTAGTGTAGTTGGGTTAAGCAATCACATTTTGACATGAACTTGCTACAGCAAGTTCTCGTCTGTGATGACCTGAAAGTATTACTGGTCAGGTAGGCCTTGTAATGTTGGGGATAGAAGAGGTGAGTGATGTTCAGTAACAGGGGTTCAATTACAGTAGTGATAAATTTATGGGGGAGAGTGGTAATTATGTCTGGGGGTCCAGTAGAAGGGGGAATGGGTTCCTGTGTTGCTGTCTGGAGTGTTTCTGTCAGGGTTTAATGAAGCAAGCTTAGTTATTGTAATAAGCTTTTCAAAACACATCTAAAGTGTGGTGTAGCATTTTAGAGGTAGTTATCTGCTAGTTCGTGAATCACTGGGCGCGTTTAGGGGGTGACAGATTCATGTCCATCTCCACACCTGGGAAAAAGAAACTGGTTTTGTTGGAGTACTTACAGATAAGTTTAAATAATGAAAAACACGTGAACCTCATAAAAGCTGGGATGTTATTCTATATGTAGTATTACTATGCGCTGTTAATGGTTACCACAAACTAGCATTTACCTCTACTGCCCCTCTGTCTGCTCTATTGGGTAGATGTGGTGGTAAATCAGCTACTCGTTAAAGACTGAATTGCTCTGCTGTTTGAGTAGGGGATGGCAGGTGTTGATAGCCCTCTCAGATTGTTCCTGATTTTACAGAACGCTCCTGAATCGGGTCTATGTTAGATGAACGAATGATCAAAATGTCGAGTACAACATACTCAACACACTTTGATCGAACGTTCATCTAATCAAACCCGTAAATTAACGAAAACCAGAGTTCAGACAATTTTTGGTTGTCCCACACCTTCCCTACATTAACATGCAACACACACACACATACAACTAATACAAATAAACACACACATTTTCACATCATTCAACAACATTCAAACGTAAACACACTCTTCTACGTTTAAAAGAAAGTGGGGGGCTTCACCCCCCCCACACCCCCCCTAGCTATATATACCAACTCTGAGATTGCTCTACATTGGAGAAAGAGCAATTACCTACTAATCACAACATACACACACACACACACACACACACACACACACACACACACACAAACACACACACACATATGGAATTCACTTTCCTAGCCATTCCAGACAGCGTAGCATCCTTACATCACAAGCTACACTCACCACCAGGGCCAACAAAAACTTTTCAGAACTCCGGTTTTCATCTTTTAGAGTTTTCAAATAGATGAATAATCGATCAAAATGGTTTGAGCATGTTGTACTTGACATTTTGATTGTTCGTTCATCTGATAGGAACCCCCGGAATCAGCCTCAGTTTCTGCAGGGTACATTGTAAATTTGATTTCTGGTAAGTTTATAAGGATTGCAGTATGTCGGTAATGCTGCGTATCAGAGTTTCATATTTGCAGTTGTTCAAAAAACGTATAGTGGTATACATTATTGTTATTACCTTAAATAAGTATTGTCCCAGATTTGGAGATTTTGTCCCTAGCAGCATTTAGACTCGTCACTTCTTTTAAGTGTTTCTCTCACCTTAAGTTTGGCTTTGTTTTGGATTTTGAGTAAAGAAGTTGAGAGGTGTGGTTGTTTGTGCCAGTTTTTCTTTGGTTTGCGAGTGAGTTCCTCAGGAAAGCTCTGTATGGTTTTCGCGGGCTATGAGTAAGTTAGTGTGATGGTTGTTGCCACCCATGCTCGGTGGCTGTGACAGAAGATTGGGGCCGTCAAGTCTTTCAGACTGTCGCTGAGCCCAGAGAGATTTAGGAAGGTTTTGATAGTGTCCCTCTGATTACCACAGTCACCTAAAGTGCTTTCACAGTATAAATGAGTAAGGCAATGTGCACTTGCCAGAGTTCATCTCCTCAGCAGCAAATTAAGTTTTAATAGAATCAGGATATTTTCGTTGGGACAAACAGGATGTGTTGGGGCAAAAAGGATGTTAACACTTGTCGCATGACTTCCCAGCTGTATTAAAGTTAAATTTCCTGCATTACAGGAAGTCAATTTAGTGCTACACCTGTCATATTATCAATGCTCTACGTTTCAGGGAGTCATGATTGATAAGTTTAGAGTTTGAGGTAGGGTTGGGGCTGGTTTGAGGCTTGGGGTGAACTGGTTGTTTGGATGGGTTGTGTATCAAGTAGTACTACCATGGACAGTGCAGACAGGATGTGAGACAGGTTGCATGGCTATGAAAGTTGCTTGAATTTGAAGGGGCAAGAAATGAGTGTCATCAGATTGCTAGGTTGTGGAAACACTTTCTGCTTTGCTTTGAACACAGTCTGCTGATTTGTTAGGAATTAAATAGACATAGGTTTGGATGCTTGGTTTATGGGTAGAGCTTGTCGGTCTGTTCTCTCTTGGAGCAGAGGTAGATTCCTGGGCTTTGGGATGTCTGTGAGTGGGTGCCGTTAGCCCGTATGTGCACTGTGTGGCTGTGGAAGGTTTGGATGTTCTACTGCTGCTGGCGAAAACTGGGGGCAGAATTGATATTTATATGGATTTTGTGCCTTGGTCCTCCCAATGACAGGCTTTGTGCTAACAGGTTTCAAAAAACATAAGATATCTTGGCTTTTAAGAGAATAGCCAGAGGAAGGTGTTGACAGGGAGGACAGCAGGGCATTAGGATTTGTAGATCTTATAGATAAAAAAAAAAAAAAAAAAAAGAGAGAGAAGTTTGCAGATGTGAAGCCAGTTAGCTTTTTGAAGGGTGGTACAGTAACGCTCATTACTTGGACCTAGTCAGATGAACTATAGTAAGTTATTCTCAGTTGCTGAAGAGTACCTTGGTTTTGGTTAGAGTTACTAAATTTTCTTGCTTTAGGGTGTGAGTTTGAAAGTCTGACATTGAGTACAATGCCCATTATGATATGTACTTAAGCAGGTATATCCAACAATTGGAACATCCACAAAGGTTCCTCACTAAAGAATACAGGGCATAAGTAATATGTCCTATGCAGATCACTTCATGGCTCTATCCCTATATTCTGTCCGCTACAGGCTTCTGAGGGGAGATCTATGCCTGGGATACAGGGCATTGTCAGACCCCACTCTGATGGACCCCTGTATTTCCACAAAGCATAACATCCCCAGAATTACACTTCTAAAGACTTAAAACTTGCCTGTGATATAAATAGGACCTGCTGGAGAGATAGGTATATATCTCAGAGACTACCCCAGCTGTGGAACAGACTCCCCATCCATGTGAAGCACAGTTGTCCTTGAAGATGTCTTGGAATGTGTGTTACGTATTTTGGATGATTTATATGTCTTTTTCTTTCTTGCAGATGGGGTCTTGAAATGTTGTGGCTGTAATTTGGAATAGGTGGGTATAAAGTGGAGCCTTCTCTTTATATATTAGAGGGTTTAATTTTGTCCTTTTATTTGTAGATGGTAGTGTGCCGAGTACCAGTTGTGGCAATAAACAGTGAATTGGCAATACACAGGTAATTCGCAGATGATGGAAGCAATGGTGAGCAGAAAGATTACACATGGGGAGTACAAGGTGGCGGACTGAAACTGCTGAAGGACAGAAGGCATCATGCTGTGGCTTGGAAAGGGGATCTGAAAGGTAACGTTTTGATAGGACGGATGTTTTGCTGCAGGAATGGGGTGCAAAGTGGGTTTGAGTACTCACCTTATTAAGGCATATTAGAGCTCTGTGTTCAATTACTGGGAGTTGCTTATGGCATTAGTATGGGGGGCAAGTAAGGAAAAAGTAGGTGGGGGGCAAGGGGGAAATGGTTGGGGATGGTTTATTGGGAGTATGGGGATCCCACGGGATGAGTAGAGTCACGACATTCATAGGAATACAGGACTTATTAGGCTAAAGCCCCTATGGCTCTTGCAAGTCAGTGAAGTTCAACCCTTGCTTTCTTAGAACCTTGGGGTGGTCGTATTTACTTAGTCAGTTGTTGAACCGTATTTGGGAGAAGGGCCAATGAGGTGTTTGATAGGATGCTGGAGTTTTTTTCCTAATGGGTGGTGTCTTTAAGATGACAAATTTGTCCATTGAGTAGGTAGTGTTAAAGTTACATAACAGGTTAAGGCTTTACAGAATACCACCAGGATCATTCCACTTGGGGTTTGAGTGAATTTTGTGGATAGAGTTTTAAGAAGCATGGTAGGTAGGCAGCTGGTGGGGTAGTTTTAAAACTGGGTGCATTGTTACAGTGGAATGAGAAGGTTTAAAGGAAGCTTGGTTGCAGGATACGGCAGCGGTAGGACAGGTAGTCATTACCTACTAGTGTTATAAGTAACATAAGGAAAGAGAGCTCTCAAGGAGAAAGGCCAAGGACAAACAGGGGTTAAGTATGGTTTGGTAATGAGGAAATTGGGGGCGTTTATGGCTGGGCATGTAGAATACTTCGTTGATGAGCATAGGCAAGTTTCAGGATCTAGGTCAAGAGGTGCTGGTTTTCCACCAGCTAAGGTAGGACATTAAAGTTTTGGAGTTAGACTGTTCCCTATGGTAGCTGAGTTGTTGCACATCTAGAACTGGGTAGTTGATGAGCTACAGTGATATGTTACGGTTGACCGGGTCTTGAATGTGAGACTTGCTGCTAGTGTTTGGCTGAGTGCTGTTTTAAGTTCAAGGGGTTATAGTTTGTGGTTTTGTTGTGGTTATAGGCTGTCAATATGTCCAGATTGAGCCATGATTTCAGCATTGAAGGCAGCGGTCTAAAAGGATATGTGTTCTCTTGGTGTGGATATTCCAGTGTTACAGCGGGGTCACAGTAATCCTACTTTATTTAGTTTCATTAGGGTGTTTCAGTGATGGCATGGCAAAGGGGTTTATGATGGAACTCTAAGATGCTTTACAGAAGATGGGTACACCAAATGATGTTTGGCTTGACCCTTCCCTTTATGGGAAGTAGTGGGCTGAACAATTTTGGGTGGAAGGGAGGGGGAACAGCCTGGTCAGGCTGGATGGTGGAGAAGAGGGATAGGTTTGCCCTCTTCTGTTCCCCCTCTGGTGTCTGGATGTACATTTCAAGGATTTGGGGAAAGGAAATGTGTAGTTGGAGGAAGCTTGCTGAATAGGTAAGCTGAGATAAGGATGCTGCTTATTAGCAAGCTGAGATAAGGATGCTGCTTATTAGCAAGCTGAGATAAGGATGCTGCTTATTTGGTGGAAGGTGATTCAATGAATGGTGTATGAAGTGAGATGGGATGATGCTTCATAGGTAAAGTAAGCGAGCAGAGGTATGGACCCTGCTTGTTGGGCAGGGTGAGTAGGTACGCTGCCCTGATTAACATTACAATGAATGGTGTATGAAGTGAGTTGGGAAGCTGCTTCTTAAGTAAAGTAAGCGAGCAGAGGTATGGACGCTGCTTACTGGTTCAGGGTGAGTAGGTACAATGCCCTGATTAACATTACAAGGATGTTATGCTGTATTTAGAATCAATTATATTATGAATAGTTGTAATTAATGAATTTGGTGGTCAAAGCTATGTTATGGAAATTTAATAAAGGTCGTCAAATGTCCTTTGGTGTGATGTGTGTTATTGAAGGGGACTGGGACAAACACAGTTAATTGGGCATGCAATTTATAGATTTGTGTAACTGCAATCCAAATTTAAAAGTTATGATCTGATTAAGCATTGCATGTTTTTCAGTTTATACTATCTTGCAATGCCTTGTATTTTAGTCACTAGTTGTATTTTCCATTGATAAGAAATGTCCTGTCTCACTGAAAAGGGACTTCCCAGTTGAGCATACCAATATAACAAATATTGTGAACAAATAAATATTTGTAGCTCAGCTAACTTTTTTGCCACTTTTCAGGTTGCTTATGTGTTGCCATTCTCAAGACATTCTAAACTTCTCTCTCTGTTAAACTTTTCTTAAACAAATTGGAAGGGAGTCACAATGATAGTCTGTCTGCCTGTATGCCCAACATTAGGTTAAAGGACTGTAGAGATTTATGTTTTCGTTGTGTAACTTGTAAACAGAATTCATAGCAAATACCATTGGAGCAGTATGTGACTTCACAGACGTGAAATATTGTGCAACTTATTAGTCACAAACCATACCAGCATTTCATGTTAATTGCAGATCTACATATCTTTTGTCTGTTGTTAGTTAGTGGTAAAGTGCAGGGTGGGTGATTGTGGGTTAGTAAACTACTTTATGGTTGGATAGGCACAGGAAAAGACAAATGCACCAGAAGGGAAATGTACAGCCCACAGAAATTGATGAACCAAAAACAGACTGTTTACTGCAAATGTTAAAAATTAAGAGAATAAGTACAAGTTTAATCAATGCACAATGTTTAAGAGAGTAAAACAGGGAAACAGAGAGAAAAATATAATACAACACTCTTCTAGAACTTCTATATCCACATACAGTGCCTGACAGAAGTCTGCTATACACAAAAGGAAATCAGGTTATAGATGAGTTTACATGAAGTGCTCTGATTACCCTCAAAAATTAGAAAAACCCCACAAATTCCATTTGTTCCTCTTTGATATCAAAGAGACGCATAACAAGCTTTTTTTTATGCATGGAGCCTGTGATTATGCTCTGTAGTCAGAAGAATAACAGGTTTGTTAAACACTTTTCTGTTGTCAGAAGGGTGATTAACAAGCTTTTCTTAAACACCTCTTAGTATCGTTAAGCACTAGACTTGCACTAGAACATAACAGTTGGTTCTGGTTACCATAGAATTGCTGCTAGAAGTGTAATAGCTTTTAAAGATGTTAGTTTCTCAAATGGACACTACATCTGACTGTCTATGTATCATCTCAAAGCGTTTTATGGCTATTTCAAGCACTTAGTAGTATATGGCGCACAAAAAGTATGGGATTCAGAAAGGGTCACCACCAGCAGTAAGCCTTAATATGGGTGGGAAAACATTGGGGGGGGCTCCCTTTCTGATTCAGAGAAAGATTGGTTAAATCACAGTGGTGGGCTGTCACCACAGCCATAGTAAATGCTAATCAGGAATTCTAGAGGAATGTCCTTTGGTGATTAGCCATGTGATCTCCCCCAAAGTACCTGTGGGAATGGATTTACACAGCTGAGTTATTCAGGCTATCACTCAGCTACGTTAATGAAAATGGGCAAAATACTGAAGTCCCCCGTGATAATTAATGGGAGAGGCTGTGCAGTAGGTACGTATCAGGAGGTTTAGCGGAAAAGTAGTGGTAGGGATTGTGTGAGTGTATCTTTGTGAGTAACAGTTTTGTATATGTCTGCAAGAATATGAGTGGTGTCAGGTGGCTCTGGGTGTGTGTGTGTGTGTGTGTGTGTGTGTGTGTGTGTGTGTGTACGAGCATGTGCGTGTTTGTGAGTGTCTGAGAGTGTGCACGTGTGTGTCTATGAATGCTTGTATGCATGTGAGAGAGTAAATGAGGGGGATCTACCTATGCCAGTGTGTTACATTGGAAATCAGTGGTAATTACCACCAAAAAGTACACTTTAGCACTTGCAGTAATTCCACTCAGTTTAGAGACAAATTAGCTGTTAATGAGGTCTTCCCTTGTGCAGTAAGACATGTCTCTTACCTGCATATCCCATGTTCATGCATATTGCAACTTTTGACTTCTGTAGTTTGTAAGAGCACAGGGAACTTTTCCTAAATCCCCACCAAATCTCCATGCACTCTAAAAATTATGATTGGGTCTCTTCAATCATAATTTGGTCAACAGGTGTCCTTGACATGGGTGTCAACACTCACCATTTAAGTTTCACTATCAAGGTAAAGTTCTAGGCATTCAAGTCTCAACCACATAAAATCCAGGTTATAATTGGAGATCCAATAATAATCCCCATGTTATGCAATCTTCACAGCTGTTATGCTGTAGTCTTGTGCCATGATATGCACATTATCCTCCATGGAATAGAACCAGGAAATGTCAACAGCTTCAAAAGCTGTAAATATTTTACACTGTTATACTTGTTTTCTCTATAGCCAGGACTATATCACAGCACTTGAAGTTCAACGTACTACAAATAATTAAGATAATTTTTTTTTTCAGTCATAACTTACTTTGTGTTCCCAACATGGATGTTTAGATCCAAATCTTAAGCATCACTATGTTCCACTCTCAAGGAGAATTTCTTGATATTTATGTCTTGAACACAGAATATACAAGGTTATGGTCAGTTCTCCAATCTTACCTAAATTGCTGTATACTTGAGACATAGATACCCTGAAATTTGCCTTGAAAGTAGAGTAAAATGAAGGTAAAGAGGTGAATATTGACATCCACTTTGAGAAAGCAAAACAAATTAGTTATGATTGGAAGACCCAATCATAATTTTTATACATGGTACTTCAGTTTATTCAGAGTACTATTAGTTACAGAAAAAAAAAGTGGTGGAGCAAGAAGTATTTTAGTGCTACACCACAGATTGTAAGGAGGAGTTATCAGTACCACAAAGTGGATTAACAGCTTTAAAAAGCTGTTAAACAGTTCACTCTGTTTTTTAGTACTGTAGGAAGGAGCATTTTACAGCTTTTAAAACTTACTTAGGTTCTTGCTACAGTTCTGTAATAGCTACAGTGTAAAGTCTAGGATGACATTAGAACATAACAGAGCTAGTCTTTCATGT
The DNA here is from genome assembly GCF_019279795.1 of Protopterus annectens. Taxonomy (NCBI): domain Eukaryota; kingdom Metazoa; phylum Chordata; order Ceratodontiformes; family Protopteridae; genus Protopterus; species Protopterus annectens. The sequence goes on along the minus strand of NC_056750.1, from coordinate 184,318,424 downwards.
CAGGATTCATGCATGATAAGTTGTCTGTTCCTGATTTTGGAATATATTCTGTGTACTCCATGCATTACAAGTTGGTAACCTGAACATAATCATCTGTATTATGCTTGCACCTTACACTGCATTGCATAGTGCAACAGTTTAGCAAAGCAACAAACCAGAAATGAAGTCACACACACACACACACACACACACACGCACACACACGCACACACACACACACACACACACACACACACACACACACATACACACACTTGCATGCGCACATGCACTACACTTATGCATACAGAAACACACAAGCTCACACTCGCATATACATATGCTTACATGTGCATACACAAACATACTCACAACAACAAACACACAAGCACAAACACATCTTCACAAGAAAAAGTAAATTAACAGGAAAGGTGTGAGAGAAACGAAACTCAGACAAGAATGTATAAAAAATAAATAAGGTAAGAAGAAGAAGAGGGGCATCATACTATTAAAATTATAAATGACAGAAAACAGGGTTAACAGATATATAAAACAAATTTGGGAACTCAGCTATGATGGCCTTATAACAGATATCATATACAGGATCCATTTTAAATTCTGAAGAAAGCAAGTGTGATATTCAAACGAGCAAACAGCAAAACTAAACTTGCAGAAAAGATTTTGTGCATATTAAGTCTGGTATTGTAGTACAATTTTCTTTTACTTTGTAGTACAGCAGTGTTGGAGTTAGTAGACCTAAGTGGTGAGGTATGGTGGTCCAGTAGACCTAAGTGGTAAGGTATGGCGGGGCAGTAGAGCTAAGTAGTAAAGTATGGTGGTGCAGTAGACCTAAGTGGTAAAGCATTGTGGTGCAGTAGACCTAAGGAGTAATTATGGTGGTGTAGTAGAACTAAGTGGTAAGGTATGGCAGTAGAGTAGACCTAAGTGGTAAAGCATTGTTGTGCAGTAGACCTAAGTGGTAAGGCAAGGTGATGCAGCCTCTCATACTGGAGGTACAGAGTGGCTTTCTTCTATGCAAAAAATGTTTTGAAAGGAGTACAGCGAGTTTTTAAATTTTCTGTAGGTGTTTTGTTTTGATGTTTATTTTTCATAACTCCAGGACTCTCAGTTATCGGTCACAGTTACAATAGGAGCTATGTTATAGAAATTTAACAGAAAGAATGAACGTAGCTATAAATAAGAATAAAAGTAGCTATAAATCTCCAAAAATAAGAGGAATACTACAAATTGAACAGAGGTAATTTATTGAAATAAAATGTACTCAAACAGTAGTTCATGAACAACCAAACAGATCAAAGAGTCGGTGGACATGATCATTGAGGTTTCCACTGTTTTGTGGCTGTTTAGTTTATATATATATATATATATATATATATATATATATATATATATATATATATATATATATATGTATATATAAACACACACACACATATATAGTCAAAATATACTCAAACACCAAATATACTCAAAACAACTCTTACTTTAACATCACAGCAAAAGACAACACCACTATATACCCAACTGAACACACCAAATTGCTAGTAGTGGAAATAGACAATAAACTAAAATTTGACATTCACATATCCATGACCATAAAAAAAGTCCACAAAAAACTAGGAGCGTTATACAGAAATAAGCAACTTCTCACCAAAGCAGCAAAGATTTCAATAGCAAATTCCCACCTTATCTCCACCCTACTTAATGCCTTTCCAATATATACCAACCTAAGGCAATGCGATCTAAACAAGCTAGAGACCTGCTACAACAAAATCGCCAAATTCGACACAGGGGCATCCTACCATAGTCACCACTGTCTCTCACTTGCTGAACTGGGCTAGCTTGAACTCCCTCACCTCCTTCAATGGTATCAACTCTCACTCGCCCACAAACTAGTAAACCATCCATTAAATGTCCCATCCCTCCAGAATCTACTCCAACCCTATCACACCACCAGACCACTAAGATCCAGCAACAAAAATCACTTGCAGATCACTAAAGCCAATAACTCTGCTGGTGAGGCACTATTCTCTTGCTCCATAGCCAAATTATGGAACTCCCTCCCACCCAGAATTACCTCCATACCATCATGCACCCACTTCAAAACTTTACTAAAACACACCTAAAAACATTCTGGCTATGCCCTTGCAACTCCCACTCTAATATCACCCATCCCATCCAACCACTACCTTTCTTTCCACTCCATTAACTACCTTGATTATAGCAAGCTCAGATACTCATGAGCCTAGTACTTATTATACAGCAGAAACTTCTTATTGTAACATTTGTTAATGTCTGTTATGTACTTCACAGATAAAGATTCTAGTTGTCTACTGATGTACTATGTTCTTCATCTGTAAATATGTTGCAAGTAATTGCTATGTTAAATTGTTAATCACTATGTAATCCAATGTAACTAATGTCTGTTTATTTTAACTGTGGAGCTTTTCTCCCCGGGCCTCCGCTGAAAATGGACATACGTCCAGTCAGACACTCCCGGTTAACAAATGTAAATAAATAAATAAATAATATATATATATATATATATATATATATATATATATATATATATATATATACATACATACACACACACACACACACACACACACACACACACACACACACACACACACACATACACACACACACACACACACACACACACACACACACACATATATATATATATATATATATATATATATCTATATATATATATATATATATATATGTGTGTATACATACATAACAGACCTATTTATATATACATTAAATTTGGGGGTTTCCCTACATAGGGGTGTATTGGTGCTTGCCTATCTGCAAAAAGAGTACCTCTTTTTCATCAAAAGCATTTTTCAGTGATTTTGATTCATGCAAAAGGCACTTGCATAAGTTGCCTACAGTGAATCAAACTGATTCCTTAAACTTTCCCTGATTATCTTTCTCAACTTTTGCATAAATAATTCCAAACTCTCAGGCTTCAGTATTAAGGTAATATTTATTCCTATAAGCATCCCAAAGATTAATGTCCTTTTAAAACTTGTTATGCTGTCCCTTCTTATATTACACACAACAAATATATTATCACACATGCAGAACACTATTCTTTCTTCATCTGATGTAGCATCACTTTAAAGCACTGTGAATAGGTGGAAAAACACATGCACTAAATTGACAGCTTGTCTTAATTTACTGCTCCAAAATGTTTAATTCTGCGTGGATCCTTCACAACGCTATTAGTTGCTATAGTTGGCTTAGTTCAACTCTCCTTTACTGCTGGACTGTATAAAATGTAAAACTGTCATTTACTTGTCATATGAGAATATCCTTTATATCAGTGATTGCCCATCATCTAAGAGAGATTAGAGTTTCAGAAAGATTAAAAGTCTAAATGACTCCCATCATTTGAAACAAAATTAATGTCTCTGCCTTGAATAGCCTGTCATTATTATTTCACTTTATGCAAAAGATGAGCCATATCACCATAAAATTAACATACTTGCTAGTGGGTAACAATGCTATTAGCTACTTTAAAATAATTTATACCTCCTTTGTTACACTTTCTCTGTTTAAATCAAAGGTATAAGCAGGCAATACTAAGCGGACATTTATTCTTTATGTCAATTAACATACTTAATGAGATTGTATGACACCGTACATATCACCTCTCATATAATTAAATGATTGTGCACTCTTAACCACAAACCAATTCTTCTAAAAGCATGTCTACTTCTTGCATTGATGTGTCTATTTTAAGACACTTGATGTCCTGAAAGAACCCTTGTAACTTTGTTTAGGTATACACACCCTTCAGTTATCTATTTATTTCATTTTATTTGCAAAGTAGATCTCTCTGAGCCCGCAACCCTTTTTTTCACTGGTGATATTAAGTCATGCTTAAACAGATTAAACTGAATGTATTCAGGATATTGATGAAAGTGTCTACCTTCAGTAGGGCTTCCATGCCTCAGTTCTAAAAAGGAACGTGCATAGCACTGTGTTCTTGTTATGACCTTGGCAAAGGTAGTTCTGCATAAGGCGAGAAAAGAAATACCAGTTAGTTCAAATTCTTATAAATAAATTATTATTTTATAACAAACATAATTTTTGTGAGGCAACCTCCATCACTGCATCCCTGCATGCAGAAGGCTGTTCAGCTGTATGTTAGTTAGCATAATGAACTCTGCAGTTGCTACATCCGTTGGAAATGGAGATATATCATAGCAGTGACATATTCCCTCCTCGTAGAATAAGACATATGATCAGGTATGTGAATCCTGTTCTTTGTGTATTTGTTAAATTAAGGTACCAACTCTAGGAGAAAAGTGTGTAAAGAATATAATGAAGGAAATTCCGAATGGGATAGAGAAAGAAAAATACAATATGGGACAAACTGTTATGGGAGTTTTTTTGATTATATATTTTTAATAGTTTTCTTTGTTTTTGTATTTTCCTGAAGTTGACCATGAGCTGTGATCAGCTCATCTCCTCACTCAGTTGGTCTACATGACTCATCTTCACCCCCCCCCCCCTGCACTCAGCCTGATCATCTGGAGCTAGTGAGGAGACTGAGAACACTGATGCAGTGTCATACCATTTGTTTTAGGGGAGTATTCGCTAATCCTCACAATCCCAAGGCAGCTTTTACAAGCTCTGCAATGGCTGCCTTTGAGAGGTGCATGCCATTTCCCACACATGTGTATCTCCCTACAAAGCCGTATGCCTCTGGTATCATGGAGACTGCCAGGCTGTTAAGACTGCTATTTCAGTGAGCCTAGGCTGCCTTTCTTCCCCAAGGATGGACGAGCTGGTGCTGCTCATTACTTCCCATGATCCTCTTCCTATTCCCTCCAGCTAGTCAATCATCCACCTAGATCATCTTGTGTTCAGCATAAGCTTCATCCCTCTGTACCATGGGACAAAGTTATGCACTTTTTTCCCCTCCTTCCAGAGCCCATCCTGCTAAATGAACATGGGTCAACTGGAGCACAATAAGGACTTAGTATCTGTCTGTGCCATGATAGCAAATAAGGCTATGTCATTTTTGATTTCGATGAGTAGCATGATTTTGAATTTGTAGCCAGTGGTATAGTGCTGTTTTGCTCTTCTTGTATCTTCATATCACTGCCCTCCCACTACCTCATTTGTAGCCAATGGTAGAGTCTTCCTGCTGTCCTACTTATGCCCTCTTATCAGTGTTCTCCCTACCTTCATTACTTATTTTTATTGGTGTAACCATCTTATATATAGTCATATTAAAGAGTTCTACAATTTGTTCCACCAGAAGAGAATTATAGTCCTGTGGTGACACAGAGGTTCCTTCTTTGAATGCTTTCATCTCATCACTATCTTGTACAGCTTCTTGGTTATCAGTCCACTTTGCCACATTTTTAGAACTTGGTTTTATCAGTAACTCCAAAAAGGTTGCTATACACTGTATCTTGCTGCATGTACTGGGATATCACTTGTCTTCCCTCTTTTTTTGTAGAAACACCTGACAAGTCATTGATGCCCATGTGCAGTACCATTGCTAGGATATTTGCTGCCCTGTGCAGTTTCCTCTTCAGCCCAGAGTTGAGGAGCAAAATAAAAAAATCTTCCTTAAACTGAGACTCCAAAAATAAATAAATAAGGACAACCACAAGGTCTTCTTCAGCTATGTCTGTATTGTTAAAAAAGCTACATAGCAGTGTGCTGATCAGATTGTGAATAACATGAGCTATACTGAAGCTGAAGATACAGCAAAATTGCTGGGTGATGAATTCAGCTCCAATTTCTCCCCTTTTTAACACCAGTGTCTGACAAAAATGTAAGAAACCAAAATTCCTGTAGCTGTCACACAGGAGCAAGTCCTGAAGGTTCACTCAAAAGCAAGAAAGTACTGTACCTAGCTATCCTGATAATATCCTTCAATGTATCCTGAATAGCATGAAGCATGGCTTATTCATACCCTTGACAACATCATGCCCTAAACAGTTTACTATCAAATGGACGATCGGACTTTGTTCTTTTTACATTTAGTCCGGACGCCCTATTCGATAGTATCGAAAGAACGAATAAATAAATGTAGAAATGATTCACTGTTGTAAATTTCTACATTTTAATGCAGATCACACTATAGTGGGGATTGGGAAATGTACCCTTACCCTCACTGTAGTGCGAGCTCAGAGTCTGCATATATAAGTAGCAGGGGGTGCAGAAGGGCTTGCCCCCATGCAAAAATGTTCTTTACTGTGTGTTGCACACAAATAGCAGTTGTGGAAGTGTATTGAATGTTTGAATTGTGTCGAATTCGATCATTCTCCACTTCCGCGTTCAACTTTGTTGGTCACTGTTTTTGTTTCTCTGGTTCATAGAAATGATAATTTGCCTGAAGTGCGATCGCTGAAATGATAGTAAACCCCTTAACGCTATTCAACCTCAGACTCTAAACCAGCTTTACACCAAGTGAATAGAGAATAGAATGATAATACCATTTGAACAATGTGAAGTCATCCATCTATCCAGGTAACTACTGATCTTTTTATTTTATTATTATATTTATAGTTGATTTACCAGGATTGTCCATTGGGCCCGAAGAACCTGTTTTCAATGGAGTCCTGGGGAGAAAAGCTCCTGAACAAAGATACAAAAGATTACAGATGTTCACACTTTTACACTTACAATCATAGTAAAACAGATTGTCAAAAACAGTGGTAACAAAACTATACAGAGGTTGACAAATGTAGACAATTGTGGGTTCAAGACAAAAAACAAAGGACAGGTGGTGACAATGCAAAGAATCTAAGGTTTAAGCAGCTGCAAATAGACTACTTTGGTTACATTGTGTATGATAAACAAACCTTTAAGTCTGACTAGCCTCATATATATATGTATATATATATATATATATATATATATATATATATATATATATATATATATATATAAAACACTTGCCATGGAACTGATCGATAAGGACATAGGAAACCTCCAAACACTAGACACATTTTAATTTGATTTTATCAAAGTTAGGTCATGCTTACTTGGCCTAGTGGACTTTTTATTGAAAAAGTCAACAAAGTAATAGATAAAGGAAAGAAAGTATGCATCCCTTAAGTAAACCTGTCGAAAGCTTTCTGACAATACTCCACTCAGGCATTGTAGAAAAAATTACTAAATTAGGAGTAAACCTCTGTGTCACTAGCTGGATTGCCAACTAGCTCATAGATAGGACACAGGAAGTTAATATATGAAAAGCTACCTTCACAGAAAGATCACTAGTGGAGGCCTAGAGGGCTCAGTGAAGAGGCCACTCTCATTTGGCATCTACTTCTCAGAATTCCAAGCAAATTTCCCAGTTTTATCCTTTGGGAAACTGACTGTCCCAGGAAACTATCACATTGACAGTACACCCCTAAGAGAAGATCTGTAGTTAGAAATTTGGGAACATACTTACATAGACAATGGCCTATCATTCAACCAGCATGTGCCTACTGTTGTAATATAGTCATATTATATTATAAGGAAAAGAATAGCATCTTCTTCTAGAGATGTCAGCCCTCATCAAACCTATCACTGAGTATAATCCCCCCTTGGGTATGCAGCTGTCCACACATATGCAACAACTATACTGCTCATAATTGTCATTTCCTGGACTGTTAGGCCTATCTCATCTTCTTTTCCACCTTCATTCTTAAGAAGTTCTTCTCTAGGCAAAATCATCTATTATTCTTCATATTGCCTTGTTTATATTTTTTTTAATCTTCTGTTCTGCACAGCAGCCCTTTTCTTCCACCTTTATTTTTGCTCTACATCTGCCCAGGTCCTGTCATCATCCCATCTGTCTGTACAGAGTGACTGGGAGATGCTCTGAGCTCCCCAGCTACAATCTTGTCTTCTAGCATCCCAATACCCCTGCAGGCAATGCTGTCACCTGCCCCCCACAGATTCATAAGCCAAACTATCATGTGCAGCTATCCTTGTCATTCTCCAGACTCTGAGCCTCCCTCCATCACATAGGCCCCTAAGCCACATTGCCATACCACACCTATCCCAGTCATCCTTCATGTTCTGAGCCTACCTTTAACACATAGGGCCCTTAGCCACACTACTATATCACACCTATCCCAGTCATTCTCCAGGCTCTGTGTTCAACTCACTGGTCCCTAAGCCACACTGCAATATCCCATCTATCCCAGACATCCAGACATTCTCAGGGTTTTGTGCCTATTTCCTGTTCACGGGTCCTCAAGTCACACTGCCATACCAAACCTATACCAGTCATTCTCCAAGCTTTGCTTCCACCTCCACACTACAGATACCTAAGCTACACTATCAGTCCCTGGGCTCTGTATCCACCTTCACCACATAGGTCCCTAAGCCACAGACCCATATCACACCTATCCTTGTCATTCTCAAGGATCTTTGCCTACCTACTCTTCACAGGTCCCTAAATTACATGCCTTTTAAGATGTCTTATAGCAGCCATTCTCTTCTATGTCACATGACATTACACAAAACTGAAACTGAGTAGTCGACAAAAGATTGCACAGTTTCTGTATTCTGAATATGTATTTCATTATGTGGATTGGCATTCTGTGTATGATTACTTTGCATATTCTACTTGACAGTCAAAAGCATTCTACCTACACAGTTTAAATAGATGATGATATAGTTAGAATGTATTTTTTTGATTGTTTATTAGAACCCACAAACTGAAAAGATCACGCTTCAAGCCCCACACCATTGAGATAAAGGTTTCCAAATGACAATGTGGGATTTGATGTCTCCCAACTTTTAAATGCACGTGTTGGTCCACCTCTCTGATGGCTCATGATGCAAGTGCTTCACAAAAGTAAGTAACTCTCCTACATCCCTGGTACCAGTCCTAATTCTCTTCTATTATGCAACAGCCTTAACTAAATTGCTGTCATTGTGCTGTCCATTTGCCTCAAAGTCCTACATTAGTGCTCTGCATTACTGCTTTTTCATCCTCTTTGTCAGTGACACATCCTTTCCAGCTTCTTTCTCATGTATAGCCTTCCTTTTATTTTAGACTGCTATAAGTTATTTCTTATCCTCTTTCTGTTCAACTCATCTGGCTGTATATGTACAAAAATACATTTGTATACAACGTACTTGGAGCATTTACTTATATGACTACAGTTTCTACAGCTAGTCACATCTTCTCCTTATGTTATAATACCAGTACCACTGTAAACTAAAACTGAATTTACATGTAAACTACATTTTGAAAGAATTAATAACTGTTATGTTTCTTTCTGTACTCCTGCCTTTCACACAAGTCTTTACTAAATAGCTCTTCAGACCAGCAAACTTATGCTGCTAACAAATGAGAATAAGAAATAGAAAATACAGTATATGAACATTAAACACACACACACAAACACACACATACACATATCCTTGAAGATACATGCAAACACAGGCACACAGATGCGCCTTTAAAAGACACACACATGCACAACCACAGGAGCACACAGACACACGCGCGCGCACACACACACACACACACACACACACACACACACACACACACACACACATATATATTCACATACAATTTTATCATTATGAACTGGTATCATGGTCTACAGATTTATGCTGTAATATATTCCATAGAGTTTGCATTTACCAGTTATCTTAATGAAGCTGTGTAATATACAAGACATGCAAAACACAACAGCACAGTGCTTAAATATATTTGTAGCAATGTTATTAGTATTAGGGTTAGTATTAATATTAATGTTAGTGATAATACAGGTAATATTAGTATTAGTGTTAGTGTAAGTATTAGTACTGGAATTAGTATTGGTGTTAGTGTCAGTGTTAGTATTATTAGTATTGGTGTTTGTTAATGTTAGTGTGAACATTAGCATTAGTAGAGATTGTATTAGTATTACTGTTTGTAGTTGTTGTAGTAATGGTAACAGCATTAGAGCTGGGCTAAAATGAGGAAGGGAGAGGATCTAAGTGATGTCAGGGAACATATAGTTAGTTTCCATATTATAAGCAAGTAAGTAACCCTAGGGTGTGAAATGCCATTTGCTATTTTTTTCACAGGAAAATTAGACTCCAGTAATATGTTCTTATAGTCTCTACAATTAGTTAAAAAAGACTGCAGTAAACTGTCTAAAAATATGCAGCTTAGACAGCTAACATTTTTAATTATTACATCTCACACCTGAAAGGCAGGTAGTTGGTGGTATGTCAAGATGCTTCCTCTGTGTATGGACTGATTGGTGTATGAGCCATTTGGCTTTCCCTCTCCAACACACACACACACACACACACACACACACACACACACACACACACACACCACCACAAATTGTGTAAGACATATAAGGCACAAGGAATACAGCAAAAGTTGTAGACAAAAGCTGGATATTTATATATATATACATGCATTAAGGACAATTGATCAAAACTATTTGCAACAATCTTGGGTGACTTGATATAGACAATTCATGACAAAACATGTCCACTTAAAACAAAAATAAGAAAAAGCTTACACAACATCTTTACTGTAATAAAACTGAAATTCCTCTAAATCTGCCCATATACAAGTTTCACGCTACCTGTTTACAACGTAGTTGCAGACATTGCTAAATGTCTTCACCAGAACCATTTTCAAGCTAGTGTACCTTTTAAAAAGAGATTGCTGTGCTAAAGCAAATAATTTTAATAATCAAATCTAAAAGAAAGTCTGAAGATTAATGGTTTTGAGCACAAGCAAACTGCATTTTGAGACAACATTATTACATAAAGTACAAAAATCAGAAGTCCCGCAAGTCTGACAAGTATGAACAGAGCAGAAGGTAACTCAATTATTGTTGTAACATTTATACAAATAGTTTATAATCAGTGTGAAACAAATTTATTTAACAAATATTTATTGCTGGAAAGAAATAATATTTTCTCCATTTTCAAAACATTACATAATGTTATTTAAAATGTCAACAGCATATTTAGTTTGTGAATAATAATTAAACACCTGAAAGTAATCTTTTTTTTTTTTTGATGATATCCTCTGGGATTCAATATGTGTATGTGTGGTGAGGAGCAGTGCTTAATGAATATTCATGTCACGGCTGGCCTTCAAACGTAAGCAAGCAGGGTTTTGTGGCAGCCAGGAAACTGTGTAAACCAACATACATAGTGAGCTTAGTTACAGAATAGCAAACTAGGTTAGTGGGATTGCTATGTATTATTTGCAGGGACAGGACAGTGTATGTGTACACTCCAGCATACTGGGTTAGTGGGACTGCATGGAATGCCACACAGACCACCAGGGTTTTTTATATATCCATGTATTATGTTGCAGGAACAGGACAAGACAGTGTATGTATATACTCCAGCATACTGGGCTAGTGGGATTGAGTGGAATGCCACATGAACCCCCAGGGTTTTTCATATATTCATACATTATGTTGCAGGGACAGGACAGGACAGTGTATGTGTACATTCCAGCATACTGGGCTAGTGGGATTGTGATTAATGGCACATGGACCATCAGGGTTTTTCATATATTCACGTATTATGTTGCGCTGACAGAACAGACAGTGCATGTGTACACTCCAGCATACTAGGCTAGCAGGATTGCACAGAATGCCACATGAACCACCAGGGTTTTTCATATATTCATGTGTTATGTTGTGGTGACAGGATAGTGTATGTGTACAGTCCAGCATACCAGGCTAGTGGGATTGCACAGAATGCCACACTGTCCACCAGGGTTTTTCATATATTAATGCATGTGTGGCAGGCACAGGACAGAACAGTGTATATACTACTGAGTATTGTGGAACCCCATTCCACGCAGTCTGTACAAGTTGTTTCAATGATCTGTAATGGTGCATGGACTGTCATTTATAAAAAAACAGTCATGGTAAGTATGTTTATTGAAAAGGGACACAAAGATGAAGTTTAGGGATGAACACCGGGAAAGAAGGCATGTGAAACATTGTAATGTGCTGCACATGAGGAAATATAAAAGGAAGACAGTTGCAGTGGGAACACTAACCACATCTTCACATGGCAGAGTACGGACTGCACAGTGACAAATGTATATGGTGTGACTGTCACAGAATGTGACATAGCAGTGGAAGATATCTGTGTGATATAAGCATCCAGACATGAACAATGGAGAGAATATCTATCATGGATGTTAAATACAATTGGGGTTGGGTGCATATTGTGAAGCTGTGCAAACTGATTTGCCTGAGTATGCCTATAGTGTCAGCAGAGGCTTCTAACACGTAAGACACAGATGCAGTCTCATGGCCAACAGTAAAACCAACACACACAATCATGGACAATATCAGAAAAATACCACCAGCAATACCTATGTCTCTGACAGAACATATGTGTTTCTGAGTGAGCGTTGATGGTTCTGCGCCAACACATTTCCATAACTATTAGGACATTTCAGCAATCTATGAGTGTAATCAAGCATCTCTCCTGATACTAACATATGCAGGAGGTGTGAAGAGACACTTGACATTAAGATCACTACAGGCTAGTTGACTGGTGTGCATGGCAGGTGTATATATATATATATATATATATATATATATATATATATATATATAAATATATATATATATATATATATATAGCACAATCTGCACAGTCATGGATGTAAACCATGCCATCAATGTCATTAAACAGCTATGTATGTATGTCACAAGTGCATCTCTGAAACAGATATCACACATGCATGTGTTATTAGTACATCGATGGCAGTTCCGTGCCATCAGAAAGTAATGTTTATGCAATAAAACAAACACTTATTTACACACAAATAGATGTGTGATAGCTCAGAGTGATAAAGGTGGTATACTTCAGTTGCACATCATTGGAAGATGTGTATGGAGGGACTTGAGGAAGGGTGCATTGTACTCAGGTACGTACAAGGGGGTACTCACCACCATAAGCACCTGCTGGTGGACATTCCACATACCATATATCCCAGAACATAGGCCACATTACAACTGGTCTGCTGATAGGGTGTGATGTCTACATGATCCCACTGTACCAAGGCATTGGCTTCATTTATGGCTTTTTGGAAAGGGATGGCTTCTAGACGTATTCTAAAAGCTGATCGTAGCCATATGTACATATTTTTACAAAGCACTATAAGCTTGATTCCATCTCTAGATCTAGATCAGATTTTGCTATGACCATTCTCCTGGTGCTTGTGGACCCTTACCTTCTTCCTCCCAAATATAGTTAGCTGTGGCAATCTACCCATATAGCTAGGGCTACTACAGCAATGATCAATATGATGGACATAGTACAGTTGTGTAAGTTTTATACTTACCACCATTTTATGATCACTGATGCAGCACCCGCCCCCTTTTTGGTGTGTTTTTATGCCAGGGAGCAAACATTTATTTTTTTGTTATTTTTAGCATTGTCCTTTCAGGGCTCAGCCTTTCTCTGCTGGTAGCAAAGCTCTGAAGGGCTTTGCACACAAACTTTTCTTTTAGTCATTTCATCTCAAGTTGCTTGATAGTTTGTGCACATGGAAGCTGCCCTGAAGCTTCAGAAGGTAGCTGGCTGTCATATCCTTGGGAGGATATAACCCATACAGCTAAGGATATTGCAGCAGTGATCATTCAAACATCTACTGTTATGGTAAGTTCAGCTTGCACAACTGTACCTGCTGTATCTGCAGAGGTTCTTTCCTCTGCATTTTACAAAACATCAAGAGAGAGACTGAAACTGTGAGTCATTCTAAACAACTAAATAATTTAAGAGCAAAAGCCTTGGGATCTAGGATGTCATTTTAAAATTAGCCTCAAATCAGCTAATTATTAATATTCTTATTGTGATTCTGCATTGAGTTTGTAAAAACATACTGTTTCTGGGAAATTACAGTGGGGGTGTATTGGGTAAAGCAAAACATTTAGGCATGTATGTGCACATATGTCATTGTGATGAGTGACAGTGTGCCAGTTATGATTAAGTTAACAATGCACAGTTCAGCAGCTCTGGTTGTGTATGCTGCTTATCAGATAGAAGGTGTTATGCACTGAGTAAATGTACAATACCTCTAACAGTGTTGTTCTATCTTAATTTTTTTTATCTTTTGTTGACTAGGTTGGCTGCTCGAGGCCTATGGCCCCTTTTAAAGGGAGTCTTGAGGTAGCATTCATACTTACTAGGGAAAATATGGTCAGGGCACCTGGGGGAATTCCCCTCCTCTTGTTGATAAGAGCTATGGGATGTCTTACATTCATTGGAGCTACCATCAACTCAGGAAGATGGAATCTCAGTTTAGCATCTTATCTGAAGACTTGTTTTAATGGCTGCACGATAGCAGTTTGCCTTACATGCATTTAACACTAAAAGAGTGAATAAAGATGACCTAAACTATATATAGTGATCATTGAAACATATTGTTAAAGTCCTCGACCCCTGCATACACAGATATGGAGGAGGTTATGCCCACTATCCCAGGAAAATCTCAGTCTTGGACTTTGTATACAGCAAAATCAAATCACTTATTAATGCTCATGTTTCTTACTGACATACACATGAGGAAAGCTTTTGTCTTATTTCATTGTTTAAGATATCTTTTTAAACCTAAAACAGCTAAAAAAAATCCTTTTGCCTTACCTAACTAACTTAATACGTATTATTGCTGTGTGTCATATACTGTAGTATTTATCTAATTGGATTACATATATTTAAGGGCAATGGAGCTTTCTCAATGAGTTTCTCCTGAAAATGGCATGTCTTATTTGCAGATGCAGTTAGACATTTCAATCAACAATCCATAAATAAATTAAATGATTGTCATTTTCTGCTACCTGGAGCTGTTTCACCTATTTTGCATTTCATTAATCATTTATGTAATATATCTAGTTCCAATTACCCACAATGTAAACTTTACTGGTTCCAAAATAAGAAAAAAATACTTATTAAAATTCAATAAAATTATTCATAATAGCATAGCAGTGCATTGTTATGATAGACTGGAAAACAGGGGCATCTGTGCTTGCATTAGTTATAACAAAGCATATTTGAGAATCTCAGAGGCTAGAAAAAAATTCTAATTGGTGTGTTTTTCATTCTATTCAGTGCCATTTCTTTTCAGTCATACTGGCATTAACTGAACTAGATATTATCAGGTAGGACTTAGTAGCAAATGCAGATGACAGAAAGTAGTCTGTAAATCAAGGTTGTAAACTCCTGTAACGTAGGTCTGGAAAAGTCAGATAAAGGACCATTTGCATAAATAACAGTATTCTTGTCAGCTAATAACAATTTAACAGTTCAGAGTGATGATTTATATGCAAAGCAGAAAATACTAAAAATGTCAATGAAGGAATGAAAAAAAATAATTTTGACAGACAGAAAACCAAAAGAATGGTCACTGCAGCAGTGCAGAATGTAAACAGGACTTTGTGTAGCTTTACAGAAGGCTTTCCAAAAAATCAGTATGGGGTCAATTCTGTGCCACTGGCCAGAAGATGTGTGATGCAGTTATGAGCATGAAGATAATGGGGGACTTTTAACATCTTAAATAAGAACATACCTTTAATTTATAAGAACATGAATGGCACCCTCATCAAGATACCATGTGTTTCTCATGTATGGGTTTTCATTTGCTCTGAGCCATTTCAAGCAAATCTAATCCAGTCTAATAAATAAGGAAATGTTGGAGAAGAGCTGCATCATATTTCAAATGCCATTACTACGTATGAAGGAGAAAAAAAGGAAGGGCCTTTGGTTATTAGTTAAAGTTGCTTCTCAAGCATTTTAAACAATCAAGTGCACTTATCATTAACATCAGTGTAAAGATTCTGGAAACTGCAGGAACTGACAGACTGTATAGATCACAGTGGCTCTTAAAATTCATCCTCACAATCATTGACTGAAACCAGATTTATTAAGAAGTTAGCAACTCGTTTGGACCTCATAAGCTTATTAGCTTACACATTTGTAAGCTAAATTGGGAAGTTATGCAGAAATTCAACTATTTCTTTGCTCCTTGGTACATAGGGATGCATTATTGACTGTGCTCATTTCTACCCTTTAAGTTTTGACTTTAACATTGAAGGTAATAACATTGAAAGATGGGACTGACACGCATCCAGTATTAAGTTACCTATCCAGATGAGGATGTAGTGTCTGTTGGGGTATAAATAACACCTGTTGTTGATCAGATGATGTAGCAGCAGGAAAAGGAGTGACATTGGGTTACTCTGCTATGTTCATGCTGTAGGTGGCAGTGTGGTGTATACTGGGCAGCACATGCATGCCTAGGCCCAGTATTGAGGGCACTTTTAATCTGAAGCAGCTAAGGGACGTGACATAGAATAAATCAGCTTGGCTAAGTGTCTGATGGCTTACTGTGGTCAGGCTCCTTCCCCAATGTGCTGCAGAAGCAGTAAGATGTGCCTTCAGGTCTTCACTCAGTTGTTAAATAAGTGGTGCAACTCAAAGAAATATAAAATTGTTACTGCATGGTGACAACATCTACAATGATACCTGGAAAAACAGTATTCACATTAGCTGTTTTACAACGAAAACAGGTGCAAAACCTACTACCATCAGTGTGATACATTTAAAAAATGAGTATCCATGCTGGAAGACTCAGTCACTGACAGTCATATATAGTTTCTTGACCCCTTTATCTCTTTTTGTCTCTTCAACTGTACCACTCCCTTAACCTTGGAAAATGCAATGTGCCCTTTTCTGTTTTCTGTATTTATTTTCTATTTCACTGTATACAGTAGCCTAAGAATTTCCATTATTCCAAAAGGCTCCAGTCTACTTACCATTTTGACGTCTCACATTCTACAAATCTATTCTGCCCCTTTATGCAAACCTCTCAGGGCTTGGATCAGTATACTAGATATGGCTTTGTGAGAAACCGTCTAAGTTATTTTAAATCCAGTTGTCAAGTGCTGTTTCACGGAGTCCTGCCGGTCAAATGCTCTATTCATCAAAGGAACTGTTCTTCTGTATCTGCTAATTTGTGAAACTGCAGCTTGGTAGATGCTTTCTGATTTTCGTTTGCAGATCATGCATGTATATCGTAGAGGAGCAAATAGAGTTACATAATTCTGACTCTTCCCCTTTCTCTATGATCACATGGTCTCAGAGTCAGAAGATTTTGTTTTGTTGCTCCCAAATTTGTCACTTTGGTTTGCTTTTGAAGTAGGAATATTTACAATAGTTTTTAATAGCCTGGATCTCATTACTTTATCCTTGATCTACTTAGTCAATGCACTTCACAAAGCAGAAAATTGATATCTATATGAGCATGCCTCCCCCCCCCTGACACTGCACTTTAGATCCTCATTTCATGATTTTGCAGAAGGGGATAGTACAACTGACTGGATGCCAGAATCTTTCACTCTGTTCACTTAAAGGTTACAGTTCTGTCTGATCATTTGCCATACTTTATCCCTATAAAATGCATGGCCTTGTACATTTTTTTATAAAATTCCTGTTATGAGTTATCCATTTACCATGTAACTATAACAGGTGCCAATGGAAATTGACCCTTCCACCTGTGTCCACAGCATCACCCTGATTATCTCCAATCCAAAAGGCATGAATATGACAAATAAGATGATTTTAATACTAAAGCCTAAGTTTTTTTGCAAAACAGTTCCCCCTTCACTTCTACCCAATAATTGTGATCATTCAGTTTATTTGTCTCACTATTTTGGACTCCAGAACATACATATTAACAGCTTCTGTAAGGCACAGTGGAAAAAGCTTTGCTGATGTCCATAAATGTGGCTTTAATGGGTCTTTGCCATTTCACTGGTGACCAAGTTATAGAAATAGTTTAAGTGGAATTAGTGGTAAGGCCTGTGCTGCACGAAATTGTGCATCAAATCACCTGCGAAAGAAGTATGATTCATGGACTCCAGCAGCATGCACCACAAAATGCTTTCCATGACTTTCACAGGCATTTCAGCGGACATAATTAAGGAGATGCAAACATATCTGGATAGCCACACTGAAGCTATTAAAATGAAATGATCTACATTCACCAAGAGCAGAAATGAGCTTCTTCCTCATAATAGAATTTTTTTTTCAAGGAGGCACTTCAGCACATGTCATGTGGAGGAATTTGACCCTTATAGCACCCTATCTCAACTATACAAATACCATGTCTACTTAACCATGGCATAAAACCTGCAAGCACATAATGTGTTTTTCATGAACTTTGTAGACAGCAGAAGAATGGAAAAGAAAGCTAATCACATGCAAATACTAAAAAGAAACATCAATAATCCCCACACTTAAAACATTAAATTACCTCACTGAAACAAATCTAATTAACCCTGAAGGTATTTGGATCATTTTCTGCCTAATAGCAGTGATCTGAGCCTCATCTTTTTGCAACTCCAGTGAAGTACATCATGTCATCCACCATTATTAACAACAATATACGAACAGTGGTAGACAGTAATTTATACTTTGATCAGTGTATATCTAGTAAATGAGAATTGCACAGCAGTCCATTTAAAGTGATGGATCATTTAACTGAAACAGCATAACTTGAGGTTGAATAACCACAGAGGTGGTTATATTAAGAAATAGTCTAAAATGACAAATCCCATGACAGAGAGCATGTGAGGAGCTCACTGCCAACCATTCCAACTAGGGATGTTATTATTATTATTATTATTATTATTATTATTATTATTATTATCTTGCTTTCATTTTAAAAAAAACTTTTCAGAGGAGACTCCAACAGATTTCAAACATTTTTAAACAGGCTTTCATTAACACACATGGACAGACATTAAGCTGTTCTTGCCTGGCCTACCACAACACTTTTTGAAGACATTTTCTGCTGAAACTATTTGTATTCACTGTTAAGTAAGTAATTTTAAGTACTGATTTGCTTTTCCTAGATTTATACTACAGTGCCTGTAATATTTACGCATTTTAAAGAGTTTTGCACTTGAATTCTACATTTTGAAGGCTATTTGCCATTGCATTTGACTTTGTGCTGAATCCAGATTCACGCAGACCTGAGCATCTAAAACCATAGTTCTTAATTGCACTTTAATTTCTTTATTACTTGTGCTGCTCTGATATCTGTGCTTATTTGCTGTGCTTCTTGCTCCATTCTATTTCTTTTGGTACTATTGCTTGTTCCTGCACTTCTTTTTCATATATTAGTTGTAACTAAGCTAGTTTCAGCTTTTTGGGCACCCAGACAGTATTTTCACATTAAGAAAGTCCTTGGTCTGCTCTTTTTTGGCAGGAGAGGGTAGCAAAGTCCCTTCTGAGTTGGGATTCACTGTTTGAAACCCCAAAAAGTGTTGTTGTGATTGGCTGAGGTCTAGGCAGTTTATATTGAGACATTATGTGCCTGTATATCGTCACTGCATTTGTGCAATGCTGCTCACCATGCAGTGGCATTTAGCAGTGCTGTGCGCAGCCACAGGCATGTAGTATCAAAATCTTCCATATGAAACTACCTCCAAAAATTGGATGCACTCAGGTCATTGGATTGCAAGTACTATTTTGACTCTTTCATATTCTATGAGAAAACAAATGACCTGAGACATGCCTCCCTGGAATATATGAACAGAGACATGCTGGAGCTCTTGGATTATGTATCCAAGGGCTAGTATAAGCATAGTATTGAGTAGCATTCAACCTTCTCCAAGTGTGATGCTACAAAATGAATAGAAGATAATTGACTTTAATAATTTACTTAGTTTTTGAGGTCACTTCAAGGGGAGTACAATTTTTGTCAGCATGGGAGACATGGTCAACAAGCCACACTTTTTTGCCAAAGATAGCCTGTGCCTGTCCCTACAGGCTTTTAAATATTGGCAAAAACTGTCTTTTTTGACAAAGCAAACCCAACCCTAAAAAATTCTAAAGATGCTACTGCTCAATACCAGGAGCCTAAACAAGAAACATCACTACCTCCATGTTCTCCTCATCTTAGAAAATGCAGATGTTTGTGCAATCACTGAGACATTGGATTAAAGCTACAGAGAGCACCCCTGTAGTGCAGTGCTACAATGCCTTCTACACATTTAGACCAGCTACTGTACAAATAGGGAATAAAGGAAGAGGTGTCTCAGTTTATATCAAAAACAATCATATATCAAGGTTGGTCAAACAGGATGATGTACTTGAGCTTCTCCACATCCAACTCACCAAAGGAAGAGTCCCAGATCATATCCTTGCAAACTCTAGGTCCCCCTCCGAAACTCAGGAAATACGTAACACATAATTAAGCTTACTGGAGTCACTCAAAATTTAACTTAACACCATATTCATGTGTGAATTTAAGTACCTCAGTATGAACAGTCTGGAAGTCATGCATGATCCCAAATGTGCAGGTCCACAGATTCTTGGACTTTGTCAACAAAAATACCCTAGATCACATAGTTTGTACTGGCACTACTGATGAGAACATACTGGATTTGGCCCTCATTAACATGGGAGAATGCTGCACAACTCCCTAGTGTGCAATGTTCTCTCAGTTGAGGTCAGACAATAAAGCTCTCTCATTTGAAAGAAAAACAGAACCTGAGACCCCTGAAAATCCAGGAACATTTAGGAACTATTCCAAGACAAGCTTCCTATTATTAAGGGATGACATGGCAAAGTTACAAGTCCCCCCTAGCCCTGAGAACCCTGTAGCCTATGCGTAAATGTTCATAGACACCCTGTACACCATGTCAATAAGTGCAAAGTGACAGCTGTGGCTACCAGATATAAACACAAAACAAACATAAAAAAATAAATAAATAAAAAACACCCTGGTAGAATCCAAACATAAATAAGTTGTACAGCTAAAGAAAGAAACTCATGGATAAAGTAAGAAGTGCAAAATACATCATGATAAAAAAAATTCTCATCAATCTAAATAAGTGACTCAGAGGACAAATCAAGTCTAACAAAGCCATATTTGAGGTAGGGTCTATGTCATATAATCGAACTTCTAAAATTTCAAACACCATATGTTCGAACTTGGTAGTTCGAAATATGACATGGAAACCTCAGAACACTGAATTTTTTCACAGGGATAAAATTCGCTGTTCCGAAAAACACACACAACACAAGCACACCAAAAACCTAATAAACCCACACTAAACCTTACATACACAACTATCTATGCACTAACCTTAACCCAAACCCTAACCCTAAGGTCCGTCACTATTGCACACTTACCTTACCCGCACCCTAACCCCAATGTCTGTCACACTCGCACACTTACCTTACCCACACCCTAACCGCAACGTCCATCACACTCGCACAATTACCTTAACCCAATCCGTAACTTTCGCACCACAGTGGAGAAAATGTCAAGGCCGCAGAAACAGCCAAATTAATTCTTTCCCTGGGAAAGAATTCGTATTTCCACGGCTTCGACATTTTTATTTTTTGAACTTCCCCGTTTGATCTTCTAGTATTCAAAAATATGAACAGTTGATTGAATTACATAGACCCTTGAGGTAAAATAGTTTTCCAGGTCAAGGACAACCATAAGGCTTCCTTTAGCTATGTCCTCAGCCTCAATGACATTC
This sequence comes from Protopterus annectens, assembly GCF_019279795.1. Lineage (NCBI taxonomy): Eukaryota > Metazoa > Chordata > Ceratodontiformes > Protopteridae > Protopterus > Protopterus annectens. Next base: position 184,296,882 of record NC_056750.1, on the reverse strand, counting down.
GGCAACAATGTGCAGAACTAATTGTAAATGGTTCCACCCACACTGAGCCAAAAGATATAGAAAATGTATTGCCCAGCAAATTCACCTCCAGTTTTACCCTATACACTTTTCTGGTAAAAACACTGAACTTGTCCAGTCCCAAATTTCACTATGGAGCAAGTCACCAACATGCTCTCCAAAGCCAAAAATACTGCATCAGTGGGTCCTGATAATATACCAGGATGCCTCCTAAATACCATGAAGCACATACTATCAGGACCACTAGAATCACTATTTAACCATAGCCTCCAGATAGCCTTCATCCCATGTGAATGGAGTACTGTAACACTTATCCCCCTGCACAAGGGTGGACCATTTACAGACCCTGGAAACTATTGACCCGTATGCCAGGCACATCTTATACTCAAGGCCATGAAAAGAATTATTATGAAATTGATTAACAATGTCAAATCGCCAGATACTGGTTCAACCCATTCTGGTTTTGTCAAGGGCAGATCATGCCTGCTCAACATGGTGAACTTCTTGTAGAAGGTCATCAAGGGAATGGATGAGGGGAGAACAGTGCATTTTGCCTACCTTCTCCTGGCCAAGGCATTTGATACAATGCCCCACTTGGACATGGTAGACAAACTCATTGAATTAAGTATACACCCCTATGTCACCACTGGATAGTTAGGTAGCTCTCAGATAGGACCCAAGAAGTTTGCGCAGAGAGTCCATCAACACAAAGAAGATGGTCACTAGTGGAGTCCATTAGGGCTCTCTGCTTTTTTGTTGTTCAGTTCTCGGAAGTCAATGCCAACATCAAGGGCCTCTAACTGACCAAGTTTGGTGATGACTGCAAACTGTCTGTAGGCATTAAATCCCCAAACAATAAACAAATAAGTAAAAGAAAGATATGAAGACTTGGTAAAAGTCGAGAAACTTTTTTATTTAGCGCTTTCATCAACAATAAGTTATGACTTCTTCAGAATAAATTAATCTTCCACCAAAACACATTAAATAGTCATCAAAAATGCATTTGCATACTTAATACCACTCAATTAAGCATTAAGACCTTCTATTTAAAGCTGCAGACTCCAAAATTTTAAAACCTACTATTTTTATATGTCTGGTCACATGATTTTAACACACTAAAACAACAATAAATATAAGTGCTAAATTAAATACATAGTAACACTTACAAAAAATAAAATATGATATATATTATATTCATATATTGGCATCACAAATAAAATTCAGCTTTAAGTTTTAAATAACTAGTAAGGGATACTACTTCATTTAGCCCAGAGGGACTAGTGGCATTCACCCTAAGTTGCCACATTAACTCTTTGTATTCAAGAAATAAATCAACAGGTCCCCCTCTTTCGTCCAACTCCAAGTGTTCAAGTATAGTAAATTTAAAACTGTGGTTGGAGAAATTATTTAAATGCTTGGCAAGTGCATTATTTGTATTACCTTTATTAATGTCATACATGTGCTGATATATACATGTCCTGAAAGTATTTTTAATATTTCCTATGTAATACCTATAAAATACCTGGCACACAGCGACATATACCACATTTTTGGTTCCACAATTACTTTTATGGTAGTATCTTATCACACCATATTTTTCAATTTCAACACTGTCCCCCTCCAAAATAAACTTACATTTGTGAACAGTGTCCACATTTGTTCATCCTACTGTTCTTTCTATGTTTCACATCTTCTTTTTTCTGTTCTAAAATGTTCTTAAAACATGTGTCCTTTTCATATAACACTAATAGTTCATCACCTGTTTTACTTCCCACTTGTTCATCATTTTTAAGGCTGGACCAATTTTTTACTAAGATATCTCTAATCAAAGAAAATTGTGGATTATACGTCTTTGTCAATGAATTTTGTACATAGTGTTGTTACTCATACTACCAGTATTGTTAATACTGGACCTTGACACTTGTACCCCTTTGTCCATGTTTAAACCCAACAGTGGAAAAAAGTGACCTGCTATTCTTTTCTTAGTTACTTCTTCTAATATTAGCCTCACAAATTCTTCAGGGTACCCTCTTCCCAGCAACATACCCAAAAAAAACTCCCTTTCTTTATAAAACATGACAATCTTGCTAACCATTCTGGCCAACCTCACACCTTGTCCCTTGACAAGTGATCTTTTTTGATGCAAGGGATGTCCAATTTCAAAGTGCAAAAGGGTGTTCGAGTATGTTGGTTTCCTGTAAATGGTCAAAACAAAGTTTTTGTTCACCCTGTCTTTGCTAATCTGGATATCCAAATAGTTAATACTATCTAAATTGGTATCTATTGTGATGCATAGAAAAGAAGTATTGGAATTAAGAAAAAGTAAAAATTCACTTAGCTGGTCTGAATTCCCATCCCAAAAATCAGGATGTCATCCAAGTATCTCGCATAAATTTTACTGTACTTGCAACCTTCTGAATGAAAGACCATAGACAACTCCCAATGTGTAAGGACAATATTAGCGAACATAGGAGTGCATGCGGCCCCCATGGCAACACCTGATGTCTGTCTAAATAGTTGTCCTTCAAATATTATATAATTATTTTCTAGAACTATTTCCATCAAAGTTCTAAAAGTTAGAATTCTAGGATGCACATATTGGGTGTGCCTACAAAGAAAATCATAAAATAATTCCATACCCTCTTGATGGGGTGTAACATTAAATAGGTCTTTCACATCAACTGTTACTAGGATAAGTTTGTCACTGTAAAATTCCTGTCTGGTTTTTCTTAAATAGTCCCAAGAATCTTGGATAATATGTGGAAATTTCTTTAAACAATTTTTTAATTGAAAGTCAAGAAACTTAGCAATAGTCAAAGTTTTTGATGCCTTAGCATCAACTATAGACCTAAGGGGTGGGTTGTTGGTGTATTTATGAATTTTTGGGATCCCAAATATCGTTGGGATCCTAGGACTATTCTGTAACAGGAAATCATACTCTGTTTTCATTATCTGGTCATTTAATAACAAATCATAAAAAATAACATCTCTATTTCTGTATGGTATGTTCAGTTCATTTAGGGATACTTGTTCATATCCATCCCAAAACAAATGACCAAACATGCTATCCACATATCTTTGCTGGTCCATTACCACCAACCCACCCCCTTTTGTCTGGTTTCATGACTCTAATTAATTTGTTGTTGGAAATACTGGACAACACATTAATTTCTTCCTCTTTTAAGTTATATCTCTCCTTGGGGTAAATGCTGTTTTTACACAGAGTCCTAATATAATTCATGCACATGGTTTCAAAACGTTGTAGTGTGGGGTGTAGGGGGGTTTGAATACACTGGTCTTTTTACACATTGTATTATATCCCAAGTTAGAATCATTATTGATGATCACACTTAAATTGAGCTTCCTTGTATATAACATAACATCCAATAAAGTTTTATACATACTTGCGCTCCTAGTGGGCACAAAATTCATTCCCTTCTGGAACAAATTTGCCCATTCTTTTGTGACCTGATGACTACTTAAATTATAAATTTTAAAGTCATTATGATCATTGTATATTATTGTACTGTCTTTGCTTTCATCTGTTACCAGAAATGCTTGTAGTATATCATCATTTACCAATTCATACCTCTTCCCCCTCCCATGGGAACCCCTCCCCTGATTGTGGACAATTCCAGTAACTCCTGGTCTGTGGCCTGTTGTAGTAGTTCTGTTGCCAAATTCTCTCTGAACATCTGGCAGAGTCCATAAAGGGATGTTTTCCTGATTAGCATCATCCTCATAACATTCACCAGTTGTGCCTCTTTCTTCCCTTTCAAACACATTTATTTCATCATCAACAACCCCTTCTTGAGCATTATTTGCATTATTTCTGCTTGTAGGTAAAGGATATGCCTGCCCTATCTCATACTCTTTTCTGTCCCTTTCTAATTTCTTATATTTTTTATCTTTAATTTTGTCAACATTCACAAACATAACTTTATATTCATTACCTTTCATAGGAAAACACAAATCCTGTTTAATCTGTTCATCTAGTCTGTAGACAGGGTCTTTCAGCAAATTAAATTTTTTATCATTGTCTTTTACTAAAATTTCCATCAATTTACAGCCTTGGCAATTAAACAGATCTAGCAAGTCTCTATGCAGGTGAGAGCCACATATTAGGCCATTTGGAAACTTCCAACACCTAAGGTCTTTTGGAACTTCTTCCCATTTCAAACATTCTCTCAAATAGTGGTTCTCAACCTGCAATTTTCTTAATTTTAAAATATCTTTTTCAATAGCTTTAAGCTGTTGATCAACAATACCTTGTATGTTTCACTGTTGGGAAATAGCAAATGCAGCATGTCCTTATTTGTTAATCCAATCCAAGATGTTAAATGTTTGTTGTAATGCCACCCGAATAGTGGAGCATCTCTGTTGAGTTTACTTAGGCTGCTGAGCTTGCCCATTACTTAATCCTGCTTGTTCTCCATTTGCTGATCGCTGACTACCAAAAAAGGACTCTTTTGGCCTGGGGGAAATGCTGTTAAGCAAGTACTGCGAATGCGACGTATCTTCCTCACTTTGCTGCCCAAACGTAGTGGGAGACAGGATTAATTTCCACCCAAAACCAACAAGTTGCTGTGTCAACACTCCAATGAGTGTTGTTAAGTTTCCAATAGCTTTCGCCAGTTCATCAGGGGAATCCCCAGCACTTGCAACAGCCTGAGTGCTGTTCTCCATAAACCAATACAAAACTCTTGAAAAGCAAAACAAATAAGTAAAAGAAACATACGAAGATGTGCTAAAAGCCGAGAAACTTTTTACTTAGCACTTTCATCAGCAATAAGTGACGACTTCTTCAGAATAAATACATTTTCCACCAAAACGCATTAAATAGTTATCAAAAATGCATTTACATACTTAATAAGACTCAATTAAGCATTCAGACCTTCTATTTAAAGCTGCAGACTCAGAAATTTTAAAACCTATTTTTATATGTCTGGTCACATGATTTTAACACATTAAAACAACAATAAATATAAGTGCTAAATTAAATACATAGCAACACTTATAAAAAATAAAATATGATATATTATATATTATATTTATATGCTGACATCACAAATAAAATTCAGCATTACGTTTTAAATAACCATTAAGGAATACTACTTCATTTAGCCCAGGGGGACTAGAGGCATTCACCCTAAGTTGCCACATTAACTCTTTGTACTCAAGAAATAAATCAACAGGTCCCCCTCTTTCATCCAACTCCACATGTTCAAGTATAGTAAATTTAAAACTGTGGTTGGAGAAATTATTTAAATGCTTGGCAAGTGCATTATTTGTATTACTTTACTAATGTCATACATATGCTGATATATACGTATCCTGAATGTATTTTTAGTCTACCCTATGTAATATCTGTAACAAACCTGGCACACAGTGACATATACCACATTTTTGGTTCCACAATTACTTTTATGGTAGTATTCTATTACACCATATTTTTTAATTTTGACACTGTCCCCATCCAAAATAAACTTACATTGTAAAAAGTGTGCACATTTCTTCATCCTACCATTCTTTCTATGTTTCACATCTTCTTTTTTCTGTTCTAATATGTTCTTAAAACAAGTGTCCTTTCTATATACCACTAATGGTTCATCACCTATTTTACTTCCCACTTGTTCATCATTTTTAAGGATGAACCAATTTTTACTAAGATATCTCTAATCAAAGAAAATTGTGGATTATAGGTCATTGTCAATGCATTTTTGTACATAGTGTTGTTACTCATACTACCAGTATTGTTAATACTGGACCTTGACACTTGTACCCCTTCGTCCATGTTTAAACCCAACAGTGGAAAAAAGTGACCTGTTATTCTTTTCTTAGTTACTTCTTCTAATATCGGCCTCACAAATTCTTCAGTGTACCCTCTTCTCAGCAACATACCCAATAAAACCTCCCTTTCTTTATAAAACATGTCAATCTCACTAAACATTCTGGCCAACCTCACACCTTGTCTCTTGATAAGTGATTGCAAGGGATGTCCAATTTCAAAGTGTAAAAGGGTGTTCGAGTATGTTGCTTTCCTGTAAATGGTCAAAACAAAGTTCTTGTTTGCCCTGTCTTTCCTAATCTGGATATCCAAATACTATCAAAATTGGTATCCATTGTGAATCGTAGAAATGTATTGGAATTGAGAAAAAGTAAAAATTCACTTAGCTGGTCTGAATTCCCATCCCAAAAAATCAGGATGTCATCGAAGTAACTCCCATAAAATTTACAGTACTTGATACCTTCTGAAAGAAAGACCATAGACAACTCCCATTGTGTAAGGACAATATTAGCGAACATAGGGGTCCATGCAGCCCCCAAGACAACACCTGAGTTCTGTCTAAATAGTTGTTCTTCAAATATTATCTAATTATTTTCTAGAACTATTTCCATCAAAGTTCTAAAAGTTAGAATTCTAGATTGCACATATTGGATGTGCCTAAAAGAAAATCATAAAATAATTTTATACCATCTTGATGGGTATAACATTAAATAGGTCCTTCACAGCAACTGTTACTAAGATAAGTTTGTTACTGTAAAAATTCTTGTCTAATTTTTTAAACAGTTTGAAGAATCTTGGATAATATATGGAAATTTCTTTAAACAATTTTTAAGTGAAAGTCAAGAAACATAGCAATAGTCAAGGCTTTTGCTGCCTTAGCATCAACTATAGGCCTAAGGGGTGGGTTGGTGGTGTCTTTATCCATATTTTGGATACCAGATATAATTGGGATCCTAGCACTATACTATAACAGGAATCATACTCTCCTTTCATTATCTGGTCATTTAATAACAAATCATATGAAATGACATATATATTCCTGTATGTTATGTTCAGTTCATTTAGGGATACTTGTTCATATCCATCCCCAAACAAATGACCAAACATGCTATCCGCAGATCTTTGTTGGTCTATCGCCACCAACCCACCCCCTTTATCTGGTTTCATGACTCTAATTAATTTGTTGTTGGAAATACTGGGCAACAAATTAATTTCTTCCTCTGTTAAGTTATATTTCTCCTTGGGGTAAATGTTGTTTTTACATAGAGTCCTAAAATCATTCATGCACATGGTTTGGTCATTTGTTTGAAGATGGATATGAACAAGTATCAGTAAATGAACTGAACATATCATACAGGAATATAGATGTCATTTTATATGATTTGTTATTAAATGACCAGATAATGAAAACAGAGTATGATTTCCTGTTACAGAATAGTCCTAGGATCTCAACGATATTTCGGATCCCAAAAATTCATAAACACACCACCAACCCGCCCTTTAGGCCTATAGTTGATGCTAAGGCATCAAAAGCTTTGACCATTGCTAAGTTTCTTTACTTTCAATTAGAAAATTGTTTAAAGAAATTTCCACATATTATCCAAGATTCTTGGGACTATTTAAGAAATATTAGACATGAATTTTACAGTGACAAACTTATCCTAGTAACAGTTGCTGTGAAAGACCTATTTAATGTTATACCCCATCAAGAGGGTATAGAATTATTTTGTGATTTTCTTTGTAGGCAAACCCAAAATGTGCATTCTACAATACTAACTTTTAGAACTTTGATGGAAATAGTTCTAGAAAATAATTATATAATATTTGAAGGACAACTATTTAGACAGACATTAGGTGTTACCATGGGGGCTGCATGCACCCCTATGTTCACTAATATTGTCCTTACAGAATGGGAGTTGTCTATGGTCTTTCTTTCAGAAGTTTTCAAGTACTGTAAATTTTATGGAGAAACTTGGATGACATCCTGATTTTTTGGAACGGGACTTCAGACCAGCTAAGTAAATTTTTACTTTTTCTTAATTACAATACTTCTTTTCTATTATTCACAATGGATACCAATTTAGATAGTATTAACTATTTGGATATGCAGATTAATAAAGACAGGGTGAACAAAAACTTTGTTTTGACCATTTACAGGAAACCAACGTATTCAAACTCCCTTTTAAACTTTGAAAGTAGACATCCCTTGCATCAAAAAAGATCACTTGTCAAGAGACAAGGTGTGAGATTGGCCAGAATGGTTAGTGAGATTGACATGTTTTATAAAGAAAGGGAGGTTGTATTGGGTATGTTGTTGAGAAGAGGGTACCCTGTAGAATTTATGAGGTTGATATTAGAAGAAATAACTAAGAAAAGAATAGCAGGTCACTTTTTTCCACTGTTAGGTTTAAACATGAATGAAGGGGTACAAGTGTCAAGGTCCAGTATTAACAATACTAGTAGTATCAGTAACAACACTTTGTACAAAACGCATTGACAATGACCTATAATCCACAATTTTCTTTGATTAGAGATATCTTAGTAAAAAATTGGTTCATCTTTAAACATGACGAACAAAGTGGGAAGTAAAATAGGTGATGAACCATTAGTGGTCTATAAAAAGGACACATGTTTTAAGAACATTTAGAACAGAAAAAAGATAATGTGAAACATAGAAAGAACAGTAGGATGAACAAATGTGGACACTGTTCACAATGTAAGTTTATTTTGGAGGGGGGCAGTGTTAAAATTAAAAAATATGGTATGATAAGATACTACCATAAAAGTAATTGTGGAACCAGAAATGTGGTATTTGTCGCTGTGTGCAGGTTTGTTATAGATATTACATAGGGAAGACTAAAAATACTTTCAGGGCATGTATATATCAGCACATGTATGACATTAGTATAGGTAATGCAAATAATGCACTTGCCAAGCATTTAAATCATTTCTCCAACCACAGTTTTAAATTTACTATACTTGAACACATGGAGTTGGATTAAAGAAGGGGACCTGTTGATTTATTTCTTGAGTACAATGAGTTAGTCTGGCAACTTAGGTTGAATGCCACTAGTCACCCTGGGCTAAATGAAGTACTATCCCTTACTAGTTATTTAAAACTTAAAGCTGAATTTTATTTATGATGTCAACATATGAATATAATATATAATATATCATATTTTATTTTTATAAGTGTTGCTATGTATTTAGTTTAGCACTTATATTAATTGTTGTTTTAGTGTGTTAAAATCATGTGACCAGACATATAAACTTCGCAGATTTTACAATTTCAAGTCTGCAGCTTTAAATAGAAGGTCTTAATGCTTAATCGAGTGGAATTAAGTTTGTAAATACATTTTGATGACCATTTAATGTGATTTGGTGGAAGATTAATTTATTCTGAAAAAGTCATAACTTATTTTTGACAAGAGCACTAAATAAAAAGTTTCTCGGCTTTTACCACGTCTTTGTACATTTCTTTTGCTTATTTGGTTTGCTTTTCAAGAGTTTTGTCTTAGTTTATGGTTAACGGCACGCAGGCTGTTGCAGGAGCTGGTGGTTCCCTTGATGAACTGTTGAAAGCTATAGGGAACTTAACACCACTCACTGGAGTGTTGACACAGTAACTTGTTGGTTTTGGGTCAAAATTAAACCTGTCTCCCACTATGTTTGGGCAACAAAATGAGGAAGGTATGTCACATTCACAGGACTCGCTTAACAACATTCCCCCAGGCCAAAAGAATCTTTTTTTTTTGGTAGCTATCAAGAAATGGAGAACAAGCAGGATTAAGTAATGGGCCAGCTCAGCAGACTCAGCAAACTCAAAGGAGATGCTCAACTAATCAGGTGGAGTTACAACAAATGTTTAACATCTTGGATTGGATTAACAAAGAATGACACGCTGCTTTAGCTATTTCCCAACAGCGAAACATACATGGTACTGTTGCTCAAAAGTTTAAAGCTCTTGAAAAAGATGTTTTAAAATTAATAAAAATTGCAGGTTGAGAGCCACTATTTGAGAGAATGTTTGAAATGGGAACAAGTCCCAAAAGGCCTTAGGTGTTTAACATTTCAAAATGACCTAATAAGTGGTTCTGACCTGCATAGAGACTTGCTAGCTCTGTTTAATCACCAAGGCTGTGAATTGATGGAACTTTTAGTAAAATACAATGATAAAACATTTAATTTGCTGAAAGACTATGTCAACAGACTAGATGAACAGATTAAACAGGATTTGTGTTTTCCTATGAAATTTAATGAATATAAAGCTATGTATGTGAATGGTGACAAAACTATTGTCAATATTAAAGAGATAAAAATAAGAAATTAGAAAGGGACAGAAAAGAGTATGAGAAAGGGCAAGCATATCCTTTACCTACAAGCAGAAATACTGCAAATAATGTTCAAGAAGGGTTGTTGTTGATGATGAAATAAATGTGTTTGAAAGGGAAGAAAGGGACACAACTGTTGAATGTTATGAGGATGATGCTAATCAGGAAAATACCCCTTTATGGACCCCCGCCAGATGTTCAGAGAAAATTTGGCAACAGAATTACAACAACAACAGGCCACAAACCAGGAGTTACTGGAATGGCCACAATCAGGGGAGGGATTCCAATGGGAGGGGGAGAGGGAGGAGAAGAGCTATGAATTGGTAAATGATGATGTACTACAAGCATTTCTGGTAATAGATGAAAGGAAAGCAAAGACAGTACAATAATATACAATGATCATAATGACTTTAAAATTTATAATTTAAGTAGTCATCAGGTCACAAAAGAATGCGCAAATTTTTTCTAGAAGCGGCTGAATTTTGTGCCCACTAGGAATGCAAGTATGGACGAAACTTTATTGGATGTTATGTTATATATAAGCAAGCACAATTTAAGTGTGACCATGAATACTGATTCTAACTTGGGATATAATACAATGTGCAAAAAGGCCAGTGTATTCAACCCCCCATACAACCCACACTACAACTTTTTGAAACCATGTGCGTGAATGATATTAGGACTCTATGTAAAAAACAACATTTACCCCAAGGAGACAGAGGAAGAAATTAATTTGTTGTCTAGTATTTCCAACAACAAATTAATTAAAGTCATGAAACCAGATAAAGGGGGCAGGTTGTTGGTGATGGACCAATACAGATATGTGGATAGCATGTTTAGTCATTTATTTGGGGATGGATATAAACAAGTATCCCTAAACAAACTGAACATACCATACAGTAATATATATGTCATTTTATATGATTTGTTATTAAATGACCAGATAATAAAAGCAGAGTATGATTTCCTGTTACAGAATAGTCCTAGGATCCCAACGATATCTGGGATCCCAAAAATTCATAAAGACACCACCAATCCACCCCTTAGGCCTATAGTTGATGCTAAGGCATCAAAAACTTTGACTATTCCTTAGTTTCTTGACTTTCAATTAAAAAATTGTTTGAAGAAATTTCCACATATTATCCAAGATTCTTGGGATTGTTTAAGAAAAATCAGACAAGGATTTTACAGCGACAAACTTATCCTAGTAACAGTTGCTGTGAAAGACCTATTTAATGTTATAATCCATCAAAGAGGTATAGAATTATTTTATGATTTTCTTTTAGGCACACCCAATATGTGCATTCTAGAATTCTAACTTTTAGATCTTTGATGGAAATAGTTCTAGAAATTAATTATATAATATTTGAAGGACAACTATTTGGACAGATATCAGGTGTTACCATTGGGGCTGCATACGTCCCTATGATCACTAATATTGTCCTTACACAATGGCAGTTGTCTACTGGTCTTTCAAAAGGTTTCAAGTATTGTAAATTTTATGGGAGATACTTGGATGACATCCTGATTTTTTGGGACAGGAATTCAGACCAGCTAAGTGAATTTTTACTTTTTCTTAATTCCAATACTTCTTTCTGCAATTCACAGTGTATACCAATTTAGATAGTATTAACTATTTGGATATCCAGATTAGCAAAGACAGGGTGAACAAAAACTTTGTTTTAACCATTTACAGGAAACCAACTTATTCGAACATCCTTTTACACTTTGAAAGTGGGCATCTCTTGCACCAAAAAAGATCACTTGTCAACAGACAAGGTGTGACGTTGGCTAGAATGGTTAGTGAGATTGACATGTTTTATAAAAAAGGGAGGTTTTATCGGGTATGTTGCTGAGAAGAGGGTACCCTGAAGAATTTGTGAGGCCGATATTAGAAGAAGTAATTAAAAAAAGAATAACAGGTCACTTTTTTCCACTGTTGGGTTTAAACATGGACGAAGGGGTACAAGTGTCAAGGTCCAGCATTAACAATACTGGTAGTATCAGTAACAGCACTATATACAAAAATGCATTGACAATGACCTATAATCCACAATTTTCTTTGATTAGAGATATATTGGTAAAACATTGGTTCATCCTTAAAAATGATGAACAAGTGGTAAGTAAAATAGGTGATGAACCATTAGTGGTATTTAAAAAGGACACTTGTTTTAAGAACATATTAGAACAGAAAAAAGAAGATGTGAAACATAGAAAGAATGGTAGGATGAACAAATGTGGACACTGTTCACAATGTAAATATATTTTGGAGGGGGTCAGTGTTGAAATTAAAAAATATGAATAAAATACTACCATAAAAGTAATTGTGGAACCAAAAATGTGGTATATGTCACTGTGTGCCAGGTTTGTTATAGATATTACACAGGGAAGACTAAAAATTCTTTCAGGACACGTATATATCAGCACATGTATGACATTAGTAAAGGCAAATACACTTGCCAAGCATTTAAATAATTTCTCCAACCACAGTTTTAAATTTACTATACTTGAACACATGAGTTGGATGAAAGAGGGGGACCTGTTGATTTATTTCTTGGGTACAAGGAGTTAATGTGGCAACTAAGGGTGAATGCCACTAGTCCCCGTGGGCTAAATGAAGTAGTATCCCTTACCAGTTATTTAAAACTTAAAGCTGAATTTTATTTGTGATGTCACCATGTGAGTATAATATATAATATTTCATATTTTATTTTTTATAAGTGTTACTATGTTTTTAATTTAGCACTTATATTTATTGTTGTTTTAATGTGTTAAAATCATGTGACCAGACATAAAAATAGTAGGTTTTAAAATTTCGGAGTTTATAACTTTAAATAGAAGGTCTTTATGCTTAATGAGTGGTATTAAGTATGTAAATGCATTTTTTGATGACTATTTAATGTGTTTTGGTGGAAGGTTCATTTATTCTGAAGAGGTAATAACTTATTGTTGATGAAAGTGCTAAATAAAATCCCCAAAAGATACAAATATCCTTCTAGAAGGGCTGAATCCGGCAACTAACTGTTGTCAGAACCACGGTGTGAAACGCAGTCATATAAATTTATTTAATATTTGTTTACTGAAACAGAGCCCATTTTCTACTTTGGAATGTGGCAGGAAACTGGAGCAAACCCTAGTGAATGCAGGGACGACATGCAGACTCAACACAAAAGGCATGCTTGCCAAAAAGCAAACTGGAGAAGTGGTTGCTGTGAGGCAACAATCCTAGCCACTGTACCATTGAGCTGCTCAATGCAAAAAGATGCATACTGGTAATCCTTTGAGAATATTTCACTGATAATACTCCCCTAAGACTAGATCCAGCAGTCAGGGATTTGGGGGCACATGCAGACACTAACCTGGATTTTAACCATCATGTGTCTACAACAGTAAAGATATCATTCCATATTGTGTAACATATAAACAATGGTATGGAATCTATGTCCAAGGAAGTCAGTGTTTCACTGTATTTGGCCCTCATTAGACCAACGCCTGAGTACAGTGCCCTCTTTGGTATGTACCTGACCAGGCACAGACAAAAGCTGGAAAGTCCACAAAAGTTTCTTACAAAAAAGGATACAGGGCTTAAACAACATGTCCTACATGGACCGTGGCAAAGCTCTATTCCTGTACACAGTCTCCTACAGACTGGTTTAGGTTGATTAATGCCTGACATACAAGACATCCTTGGTTCCCACTGTGATGGGTATTCTGTGTATCTGCAAAACAAACAGAATCAGAAATACCCAATCAATGTACTTAAATCTTGTTTGTGACATAAATAAGACATATTGAAGGGACCGGAATGTGTCTCAGAGAATACCCCTTCTCTGTAACAGGCTTTCCTTCCGTGTTAAACAGAATTCTTCCCTAATCCTAGTCAAGCATAATTTGAACCACTGGATGGAGAATCAAAAATTCACCTCTGGTCTAGCACCTATGTCCCTAAGGGGCAGAGGCAGCCTGTAAATGCTTGACCACCAATGCTCTAGCCTGCATTTGCACCTTAAAATAACCTTAAGGTCCTTAAACTTGCCAGCTATGTTTGGCATGCATGGCTAGGCTTAAAATGAACCCTGTGATCACTAGTCTAGTATACACCTATGATACTATGAACCTATAGCCCAACAATTACACATACATTTGCTGCTTAGATTACAATCATATGAAATAAAGGAAACTATAATAGTATAAAAGATACTTTTGCATTTAGTAGATGTTGAGCATTGAGCTTTTGAAGAGTTTTATTAGTGAATTTGTCAAATAATAACAGATCTTGAGATTAGCAAATACAAATAAAAAGACATATTAATGAGGGAAAGAACTTGGCAGGCAGAAAATGTTAATATAGTTAAGAGGTAATGTATTAAGCAGGTCTGAGACAAATATATAAGGCTATCATAAGGCCTGTATCACAAGTATAAAGGTTGGGTGGTGAGCAGTGTCACAAAACTATGCATATAGCTGGGAAATACTAATAAAATTATTCAGGTATTTGTAAAGGCTGGTTGTAGGTCATAGGATTATGAATGAAGTGAAATGGCTTGATAATACGGCAAGCTGAAGATTTCAGTGGCATTTATGCTGGAGATACACAGAACCAGATCTATTGATTTGATGGGTAAAGTCTTAGTTGTGTTTTAAATGAGTTCACATTCTGCTTGGATTTCAGTGATATTGGGATGTGATTCCATAGTTTAGCTAAATTGTTTGAATATAGAGAGCCACCGGTAGTATTAGATGATTTGTTTATAGTTACTAGTGATTTTTTTTCTCTAGAGTAAATAATTCTATTGAGGGAGTTGTGGTGTACTATGTTAAGAGATGAACAATTTCCTAGCTTATAGAAAAATCTGTGTATTGCAGTTATCTGAGAAAGGGTTAGGTGATGTGGTTGTTAAAACTAGTTTAGTTCTCTGAGTGCTAGGCAGTTGTGGGTCCTAATGTTATAGTTTACAGCACATTTGGCTGTTTTACCATAACATTGCCCAAGTTTGGATGGTTATGAGACTTGAAGGTTAGTGACGATTGGGTCAGCATAGAGGAGAGATGGTAATAAAGAAGGGGCTATATATCTTTTGGTTATGCCAGTAAGGTAGGGTTTTACTGTTTAATTTCTCCAAGTCTTTTGGGTTTTTAATACCATGATAGGAACTGACCCCATTCCTAAGAAAAAAGTATAATTAAAGTTTGTGAAATTTGTATTGTTTCAGTCGTTCATGTTAGCTAAAAGTGGCCTTCACAGCATGTGCAATGTGCCTAGAATTGACTCCACCTGCAATATCTATGAGGTTATCTGTAGCATATTGAAATAAGACTGTAAATTTTTTTTATGAGACCCATAGCTTCTACTACTATTGCAGCTGTCTATGTATACTTCTTCCACATTGTCATAATTTCTGCCTGCAAATACTGGTATTTTATAATTTGTATCTCTCTGCACATAAGATTATGTAATCACTGGGTGTAGCAATTTCAATGATCAATGCTACTTTTGTCTTCTTTTCATGAACTACTATATCTGGTTTTCTCGCATCTATTTTTGAACTGTATGGGCAATCCCATGTGATATAAACTTCACCATTCTCTATAATGCTTTGTGTCTCATGCCCCCAAATCTTCTCAGCTACTTCATTATAGAGGAGAGCTTGCACAATCCCTAGTGCAGCAGTCTTGCCACATTATTATGCCTTTCAGTATACAGGCACTTTGCCATTAGTGTATCACACCCAACAACAAGATGTGCGACTGTTTCCAGTTCTGTTTTATAGAATCTGCATTTGTTTGCTTCTCCCACATGTTTCAATGGACTTTGTAAATCAATGTGTACGTAGCTCATTATCTTGGGACCGCTAATATTAACATTTCATCTTTTAGTTTAAATTCACCACTCCTTTACCATTCCTGTGTCATATCCTGATTGACATGAGGTTGTTCCAGGTGTTTTCTCTACTTGCAAGTATATTAATACATTTTTCACATTTCTTGCCTTCTCAGCCAATCATTCTCCTTATAGTCTTTCTTTTGTTTTCCGGCACATTCAGTTGCTTCCTGATTTTTGTCTGCTTTTGATCTGGTTTTCCATTCTCAGTTGACAATGATATGCATCTTCTAAACTAAGCAGAGAAGTCATCTTATATTTGTTCTTTTCATATTTTAAAGCATTCACTATGTTTGGATCTGATAAGGTCAACCGATATGTGTGCAGTCCTGTGGTTGCAGCTCTATATATGTAATCAGTTTTGAGGGGTCCATTACTTCCTTGAGAATGAGGAATATATAATCTTGGTATACACTGATTTTTATATATTATTTGATAAGCATGAAGTATTTTTTTGTTTTCTTGTTTTTCTGTCCAACTGATCCAATACCTTTTGGGGCCAGTCAATCACCCCAAACCTGTAAGTTAGAACAGGAATAGAAAATCGGTTTATAGCATGGCATTTGTTCCTAGATGTCATGGTTGTTTTCAGTATTAATTTTAGTCTTCTAAGATATTACTTACTGAGTTTTGTATGCATTTGTTTATGTTTTATCATCAGTCCTTCATCAATGCCCAAATATTTATATACTCCCTCCTGCTCAAGTTCTTTTATATCACAATCCTGTCCCACAGTGATATTTTCTTAGTGTTGTAGCCTTCCTGCTTTAAATGTTGCTTCTGCACATTTATCAAGACCAAATGGCATTATTGTATCATCTGAGAAAGTTTTGACCACTTCTGGTTGTGCTTTCAACTCTTCATCTGATGAACTATGCAGTTCTAAATCATCCAGAAAAAGAAGATGAGAAGTATTGTAACCATGATCTAATCTATTAAGTAGGCAGCTTAATGGGTTAAGGGCAAGACAAAAGAGTAGCAGTGACAAAGAGTCACCCTGAAATATTCTTCTTTGAATGTTTATCTCTTTGATGATAATTTGTCCTTTATGATGGCTTAGCTTCAAAGTAGTTTACCAGTGTTCCGTGGTCACTGTATCCTATACATTTGTAGACACTCCTTTATCTGTGAATGCGGGATGCTGTCAAATACTTTTTTATAATCTATCAATGCCACACTTAGATCCTTCCCCTTTTTGAATTTCTCCATTATGACTTTCTTTAACAACAAATGATCCTTTGTTCTATATGACTTTCTTGTATTACCCTTTTTTATTGCCACCATTAAGTTTTTGTCTAAATGACTATAAACTTTGTTGGCATCTATTCCAGTATAGAGTTTATAGATCATCAGAAGGCAAGGTATTGATCTTTAGTTTTTAGGATAGCTTACAGTTTCACTCTTAAGGAGGAGTATTATTTTTCCTGTTGTTCACCAGGTTGGTATCAGTTTGGGTGCTCATATAAGAAGTTATTTCTCAGTGCTACATCTTCATACAAAGGCATTAATATTTTAACCAGAAAGTAGGTATTGCATCTGGGCCAGCAGTTTTCCAATTAGGAGCTTTTTCTTAATTTTGTTTCAATTCCTCTGACCATTACTTTATCTCATTTCATATCCTGTACATTTAAATGTTTTAATGTTTCTTTTACTTCTTCTATCCATTCAGCATTTTGTTATGTTCCACAGGGTCTTCATAAATATTTTGGCAAAATGTGTCTGTTTCTTTTTTTTCTTTGGTGTTTCTATTCCTTATGCTTTGTTTCCCAATTCTGCATAAAACATTTTGGGTTATCAGTGAATTGCTTAGTGTATACTTTTTCTTTTTATTTATCTGCATATCTTCTAAGTTTTATTACCTGTGCTGATATCTTTAGTTTATTATTTGCAATAGTGTACAATAGATCCGGGTTTGCTCTAATACTGCACAATTGCTTTTATCACATCTATCTTTCTAAGTATTTTTATTGATCTATTCCCTCTTCCATTTTCTTATAATGGTGACACTTCTTATCTTAATTGCTTTACAGTTTTCTCTATTCAGTATTTCTATAATGGCATTCGATTTCTTCCCTTCTTTTCCCTTGTTGCCCTATATTTTTGTGGTAAGACATTATCCGTTACTAATTTAGCTGCACAGTAGTATATCCTATTTATTTTTGTTATCACTTGAATTTCAGTTTGGAGTCTTGATTACTGTCCTCATTTAGTTTATCAGACTTCTAAAGTTTTGAGTATTATTGACTTTCTGTAATCCATTTCTGTCATTGATGTTAATATATCTATCCATCTCTATTAAATAAAACAAATCTTTCCTTAGATCTTTTCTTTAAATTGAGGGCACATTATTTATTCTCTGTTTCCTATGGGCATTCTACAGAAAGTCTAGAACATCTACCTGTAACCTATTCTCTTCAGCTACATCCTACGTCATCCATTGCTCTTTCATATGGGAGCTCACTGAGCTATCACACCTCAACTTTGATTGCATCAGAATTGCTCCAATCTCTACCCTTTCCCTTGCTGAGCAACTAAACATTTGTACTGATATCCTACTGAAGGCTCTGGAGTATCTTCATGTGGCAAGTGATTAGATGCTTCCTGTCCACCTGTTTCTGTTTAATTTGGGAATTCATTGTTCCACCATGCTGTGACATTACCAGAGTTAGATTTTCTACACTAAATATTTCACTTCACAGATGATACATAACTTCAGTTTCTATTTCTGGAACTTCTCCATTACTAATCATCTTTTCTATATTCCCCCCTTTGTTTTCTTATTTTTGTATTGCAAAATTTTCCATATTGAGATTTTACTCTGTATAATGTACCTAGTTTTTGATGATATTTTCTAACCATGTGATGCATGGTGGTTTTGTTGAATTTCAAAAGGTCTTCTTTAATGGCATCAAGTAATTTTTTTATGATTTATTTTCTCTATCATGGTGTTGCTGGTAGAGGTGAAAGTAGATAGTGTTATTTTGATAGAGATGTATTTTTGGGTAAAGAGCAGTCTTTTTTTAGAATTTAGAAATAGTTGTAAATTGTATAGCCATGTTTTAATTAAAAAGGATTGTTGTGCAAGGCCTTGGAGTTTAAAGAGGGAGTTTTGGCAGAGCAGATTAGGGTTGAATCATCAGTGAAGTTAAATAGTATATAATTTTTTTGTATGAGCGTAGGGCCATTAATGAATATGTTGAAAAGTATGGGGCCTTGTGATACATCAGCTGTTACTGCAAGAAAGTCGAGTAATCATTTGTCCATTTCATTGTTTGTGCTCTATTTGAGAGGTAGCTGCATAACTCTCAACTGTCAAGATTTTTACAGATATTGTCCATTGTTTGCCTCTCTTTTTTTTGGTCTATTCCTCATAAAATTTACAGTTTTTTGGCAATCACTGAGGATTGAAGTCACTAAATAATACTAACAGACAGTTTGCGTTTCAGACGCCATAGCCTTCAGAAAAATAATAATGGTGCCAAATCTGTCATTCCATCAACTTTCTAAGTTTATAGGAGCAATATTTACAATTTGTCCCTATTTTTGGGGCTTTGTCTCACCATTTTTTTCTGGCTTTGTCTAGATTTTTTGTGCTGCGAGGTTGAGAGGTATGGGTAGCTATTGAACTACGCAATGAAAAGTTGGTGATCTCTAAAGATGGGAGAAAAGTTTATGGTGACAGACAGTATAACTTTAGCAAGATGGTGGAAACAAGGCTTGTGGCATCGATATCTGTGGTGACAACATTAACAAAATTCAGCAAAGCAGTAGTTGTGCTGTGATGAGGGTGGAAGTCCTATTGGGTCAAAGGCAGAAACTGTTTGTCTATTAGATAGTTGAGAAGTTCTGAATGAATACATTTTTCTAATATTTTTGATAGAGGAGATAAAATAGCAATTGGTCTATAGTTTGAAAGATCTGTATTGATTCCACCCCAGTGCAGTAGAATAATGAAGGATTTGTTTTTTCCTTAGCAAGGGGTCTTTATTTTCCGAAATGGATCAATTTATCAGAACTGGGACTACATATTCAATATCCTCAACTGCTATTTTAAGATATTTGTCAAGTAGATTGTCAGGGGCAGTTGTAATAGGCTTTCATTTTTTGAAATATTTGTAATGGTATCTTTGGGAACTGGCTGGAATGAGAAATGTTGAAGGAAGTTATTTTATTGAGTAGGCACATTAAGAGCTTGATGAGTTTTCTGGTTGGTAATGGCAGTATTGTATGCATGAAGTAGGTATTGAATTGGTTGTCTATGGTATAATTTTGTTTTTGTGTGTTTGGTGTTGATGAAGTAGGAGCTGCTTTTTTTTTTTCCAGACCTTTCAGACTTTGGTCCCATTTCCAAAAGACTTACTCTCAGTGTAAGCAACCACTCACACTGAGAACAGGCTGAAAACATGTGCTTTGGAATCTGGCCCATAGTAAGTCAGTTTATAGATTGGCCTTACACCAAAGTAATTCACTTACACAGAGAGCAAGGCTTTTGGAATCAAAGCACACTTATACTGAGAGCAACTCTTTTGGAATCTGTCCTTTTGTCTATTTGTTTCATGAGGTATTTAGTTACCAAGGATAGTCATGTGGAAGGATTGGCTTAGACTCTATTTGCTCTGAGGCAGCTAGTGTGTTTAGAATACCTAGTAAGATTTTATTGAATGTTGAATCAGCATAGTCTTTAGTGGGAGACTTTAGTGACTCCCAGGTAAGGAGATGTAGTATATTTATTTACTTATTTATATTTGTTTACTGGGTAGTACACTGATCGCAATGGACTATTTGTAGTCACAGCCTGGGTGAATAGGATCACATAAGAAATGAACAAATTTAAATAAACCTATAAGGTTATGCTAAAAATGTATATCTTCAAGCATGGATGGAAAAATGGAATTATGCTGAGG
Organism: Protopterus annectens; assembly: GCF_019279795.1. NCBI lineage: Eukaryota > Metazoa > Chordata > Ceratodontiformes > Protopteridae > Protopterus > Protopterus annectens. The sequence goes on along the minus strand of NC_056750.1, from coordinate 184,275,960 downwards.
AGTGCTTTTTGGATAAGATGAAGCCATTATAATTGAGTTGGCTTATGCTATAATTTTTTAGAAAGGTATGAAGACATTAGAAGAGGCAAGTGAGTATAGTTGCATAAAACAGTTTATTAATAGTTGTATTAATGTATTAATACAGTTATTAATAAATTAATTTTAACATAAATATTACATGAAAGTATTTTATTGATACATTATTTTAACTTGTATATTAAAATTATTTTAACTTATTTTAACAGTAGGATCAAAACAAGATCCTCAAGAAAAAGCAAAGAAGAAACAAGCCTCCCTGGTGGACATCTAGCATTAATAAGTTATACAAGAGGAAGACGTCACTGTCTAAGAATAAAAAAGAGGTCCCAGCACTGGAAGAATCTCCTCCTGTGCTTGAACAAACAATAGGACAACTTGTAAAATCCTGTAAGGGCAATTTTGAAAAAAAAATTAGCAACCATAGCTAGGGATAATCATAAGGCATTTATCACCTATATCCATAATCTAAAGGGTAGGACCCAGATGTGTGCTAAACTAGCTGTAGATGGCATCACACACACTGATCCTGCAAAAACAATTAACCTATTAGCCAACAGTGAAAGTGAAAATTTCACGCCCATCCATTCCAAGCATTCCACAAAGCATTCCCTCTACATCTCCCCTCCTTGCATCTCCAAAATGCAAGTCATTAATGCTCTCTCCAATGTCAAAAACACAGCTTCTATGGGACTGGATGGCATTACAGGTTGTATTTTAAATGGTCTAAAACATGAGTTAGCAACTCCATTAGGTAATCTATTTAACCACATTCTGAGTACTGGTGTTGTCCCTGCTGAATGGAAACAGCAACCATCACCCCCTTCATAAATGGAGTACAGCAACAGACCCTGGGAACTACAGGCCCATAAACTTAAGCAACCTTATCTGCAAGGCCGTGAAACAAATCATCATGGGCCTTATATATAAGGATATAGGTGATATCCAAACCCTTGCTCTGACACAGTTTGGTTTTGTCAAAGGCAGGTCATGTCTGTTAAACCTGATAGACATCTTCAAAAATGTCACCAGAGCCATAGATGAAGGCAAATCTGTGCACACACCCTACCTTGACTTAACCAAGGCCAATAGCACAATCTCACATCTGGGCATCATTGATAAACTCTCCCAGTTGAATATCAACCTATGTCGTCAGGTGGGTTGCTAAATGGCTCACTGACAGATCACACTCAGTCAAAGCTGGGGACTTTAACTCAACCAGAAGACCTGTCACCAGTGTGGTTCCACAGGGGTCAGAGCTGGGCCCCCTATTATTTGAAATATACCTCTCAGAAGTTTAGGCCAAAACAGAGGAACTGTGGCTGACTAAGTTTGCTAAGGACTGCAAAGTAGGTGCAATCATTGAATCCCTAAACAATGTCAATATACTTCAAGAGGGACTTACACAAACCAGTGACTGGTGCCAAACCCATGGACTCAAACTCAATGTTGAAAAATACATCATCATCCCCTTTGGTAAAAACAATATCCCTGTAGACTATCATATAAATAATAATACCCAAAGTAACAACTCAGTTGTGAGAGACCTGGGAATGCAAGTTGACTGTAGCTTAAACGTTGACCACCGTGTGTCTACTTTGGTAAGGAAGGCATTCTACATTCCACACCTCATTAGCAAAGGCATTGCCTCAAGAGTGAAAGAGGTCATACAACCCCTGTACTAAACCCTCATCAGGTCAATAATTGAGTACAATGCTCCCTTTGGTATGTACCTTAGCATGCACCTGCAGCAACTTGAGACACCTCAGAGATTTCTAACCAAGAAAATTCGGGGAATCCAGCACATGTCATACACTGACAGACTGAAGTCATTGTCACTGTACTCAGTAACATACAGACTACTTACAGGAGACTTGTGCCTGGCCTACAGAGCAATCATGGATCCAAATCTAATGGAAATGCTGCACATCCGCAAGTTAAATGGAACAGGGGTCACACACTCTAGTGACCTTAACCTGACCTGTAACATAAATAGGACCTGCTGGAGAGACAGATATGTCCCTCAGAGGTTGTGACTCCTCTGGAATAGGCTACCAGCTCACATCAAACAAAGTCCCTACATGACCCTGTTTAAGCGCAGCCTGGATGACTGCATGGGAAACTGTAAATTCCTGCCGGAGATTTCACCTATGACCCTTCTAGATCTGGGCAGTCATTGCTAACTAAGATCTACAATTTAGGCAAGTCCCTTTATATTGGGTTTTTTTAGTATTATATTGGGTACACACGGCTAGACTTATAAAGACCTTCAGGTCACTAGCCCAGTAACCGCCTATGAACCAGTTGTATTAAAAAAAGTGTCTTCTTGAAAAGTAGTACATTTTCTTACCAGGCTGTGCTTTGGTGCCTTATGCTGTAGCTTGGTAAATGATCACTTAAGATGTCTGACAGAGTTCCATGGGAGGATATTTTATTTGGAGAGGATGTTAGGATCCAGTCAAGGGTTGATTGCCTGGCTGTGGCTTTGTTATTTCTAGTTGATGTTTTTATAAGTTGGGTGAACTTATACAAATGTACATTACTGATTAGATTTTCAGACTGTATGGTTTGCCAATCTATAATAACATCACTGAATATTATGGTGACTTTTTTGTTATTTTGCATTAAATGGCAATTGACTCAATCACACCATATTCCTAATCAAGTCAGAAAAGATCCAGTATTCCAAATAATTCTAATATATATGTAAGAATATATAGTCACTCCAGGCAAATCATTTAGCATTATAATATCTCTCTGATATGGCTTTTTATTGAATATCATGCCACATTTTGTGAATTTTGAATAAGTTATTTGAGACAACTTGAAATTTAAAATGATTCCATATTATAACACCCACAGGACTAGAAAAATGAATTGTTTGGAAAGTTCGGGAACTGCCATTATATGATCTTGATCTATAAGGGACTATGTGAGCTGGTTCTGTTTGAATGTCTATGCTAGCAATGTGCTACTAAGTGTGAAAACACCAGACTGAGGTGCCTTTTACTAAAAATAAATATATGTAAGAGAAAAACAGAACTCAAATATAACACATTGCCATCCAAGATCTATAACCAGAACAAGTTAATCATTAACTTTCTTCAGAACTAAACATCTATTTATTCTCTGTAGCTTGGGCTCCCAGCTATTGAGCTGGGTTAACTGCAGAGGCTTCACATTGCTGCAGCCAGACATTTAATGGGATATTAGTGATACAGACATTTAATGGGATATTAGTGATACAGTCATTTAATGGGATATTAGCGATACAGACATTTAATGGGATATTAGTGATACAGTCATTTAATGGGATATTAGTGATACAGATTATTTAATGGGATATTAGTGATACAGACATTTAATGGGATATTAGTGATACAGTCATTTAATGGGATATTAGTGATGCAGTCTTATTACTGTTATACTCCAACGTTTGCAATGACTGGCTGTTGTTTAAAATCTGATGTTTAAGGTCCTGTCAAGCTCTACATCACTTGGGTTCTGTCTTTTGTGAAGAGTGTGAGCTCCCAACCTGTGAACATGCACGGCTTTATTGGGTAATCCAGTTTTCCCCTACATACCAAACACATGCCATAGAGGAGCTGCATTTCTTCCAAACTACCAATAGATGTGCATGCCATATGTGAGTGTGATTGTGCAGGCATTATCTAATAAGCTGATATCCTGATACCGGTATTAGTTTCTCTGCCATGTGCAAATTGAGTGTCAGAATAGGTCCTGGCTCTCTTAGAACCTTAAATGGCTGAAGTGGGTAACCAGAGTATAAATGACTGAATGAGTGGCATAGTTTAGAGATAGTCTGAGAATTCTATCATCAGATAGTACCAGCTGTTTAGTGCATAGCATCAAACTATCAATGTCTCTCAAAATATTCAATAAATTTAAAGAAGTCTGCAGAAACCTGTGGGTGCTTTCCTATGTTTCCCAATTAAATAAGTTTTGAAAAGCAATCTCGCCTTTTCTGATATCGGAAAAGCTTTGTTAAGACCATGATATGCATGGAAAACTGATATAAAATATCTTCAAGATATCTAATTTCTTAACTCGGCCCAATGACTTAAGTTTTTAATTAGCAAATCAAATATTTGCTTCTTCACATTTTTCTCAATCTCCAGTGTAAGTTGTCCTTACTCGATGGTTAAATTCTTCTTCCCATATAGGTAATCCTTATTGCCATGGGAAAGAACATTGTTGCCACTTAATTCATCCAATACTAGTTTTGTGAAAAGCTGACTTACCAGCCTGAGACATGCAGTCAACTATAGCATAAATCTAGGATTGTATTCTTTGTTTACAGCTGTGTGATTGTAGATACAAATATGTGAGGACTCGGCCCTCACATCAAAGCATGTGGGAGCTAATCCTCTCATTTGTAGCATTTATTTACTTTAGTCTCATTGATGGAATTGTGCATTGGTAAAATGCGCAAGGTGTAGTACATGATACTGTTTTATAGAATAGGATACTGATCAATACTCTAGTGTTTTTTTTTCTGAAAGGATTTCTAGTTATAGGGGGTTTCTCATTCCTAAAATAACTGCTGTTGTTTTATGTATACAATGTATTGCACCTGAGATTAATGAGGTATTCAACTAATTTTTGATTGTTTGTAACTCACTTGGTAATATTATTGATGAATGGTTGCATACTCAAAAGACATGCATATTTGTTCTTCTTCTTACATGCTGTTTTCTCTCTCTCTCTCTCTCTCTCTCTCTCTCTCTCTCTCTCTCTCTCCCTGCTATCATATATATCTATCCAAACAAGACATTTCACTGCTTTGTAGGACTTTCTTCTTTCTGTACTGCCTGGGCACACAAAAGCAGACATGGTAAGATATATGAAGGTATTATAGGTAGAACTGCTCAGAGCTTTTACATTTGATTCCCAAAAAAAGGTTATACTTTATGTATATATTTAATTAATTTATTTTGTTGACTTATTTATTGATTTATTGATCAATTGATTGCTACTTGATTACGAGGCAGGTGGACTGATCAGTATACCCATTTCAGCAATGGCCTTGGCTGACACAGAGCACAATAAGCAAAACCATGCCTTCAATGTAAAAGAAATAGTTATACAATAAACAATTACTGTATACAAGTAAACAGAAAAATATGTTCGAAATAATTATACATCATGAGCTGTCATGCAGCATGAGATAACATTTATAAACAAACATTCTAAACAGTTATATAATAAGCATTGTTTGATACATTTATACAGTGAAAACATCTGAATATTTACATGCCTAGACTTTTTACAATAATAGCGTAGGTAAGTATGAGTGTTATTTTAATGGATGGCATTGAAGTAACACAAGATGAGTGTGCATTTAACCTATAGCTCTCAAGCAAAGGAATTAGGATTGCTTAAGCAGATTTTCTATTAGTTTTTGTTTAAAGTCTGTCAGAGTTTGTTGCTGTCTAATCTGTAATGCTAAGGTGAACATCTTAGTAGTTCTAGTTTATACTGATAACCGCTTTAATCCTTTAAGAAAATCACAAAGGTGAAAAAAAAATACAAATATTTAGGAGAGCCTGGATGTTACAAAATTCAGTATTTATTTAGTGCTATTATTACTTATGTATTTGCCCTGCAATTGTAAAAGTCCAATTTAGACTTGAACCCAGGACTGTAGTACTGTCAGTAAAATAAAAAAATTAAAAAAAAAAACAGTCAGTATGCTGTCCTTTTTCTGGTTGTTGCCTATTATCATTCTGTGTTCATTAGGCATACTGTGTCCTATCCATAGGCACCAACAGGAATGAATACCAAGTTCAAATGTAAAAACACAGCTTTAATAAAAATAAACTGAACACACATACACTGCTGACATTAACATTCGTAACTGATACGTTTTCGTTTGAAAACACTTCCACAGATGCGGACTGACATCCAAAACCCATCCATTTATACTTGTTCTACACTATCAATTAATTAACAAATTGAATTAAAAAAAAAACAAGATCCTAATTCCTTGGAAGATAGTGAAATTTTAGTAAAGTGACTATGTGCATATAATGACATAAACATATTTTTATATGAATAAAAAAGAAGAATAAAACATAAATGACTGACTACTTGGTCATAATAAAAGCCACAAACCCAGAATACTTCTAATTGAAACTAGTATAACAAAAGTATAAATGGATGGGTTTTGGATGTCAGTCTGCATCTGAGGAAGTGTTTTTAAATGAAAATGTATCAGTTATGAACGTTAATGTCAGCAGTGTATGTGTGTTCAATTCGTTTTTATTAAAGGTGTGTTTTTACATTTGAACCTTGGTATTCGCTCCTGGTGATGCCTTTGGATATTTACAAGTTTTTTTTTTGGTACCTTGGTGATCTTTTTTTGTTTTGGAGGCATACTGTGTCCTACTGCTTGACAGTATCAGCTGTTACCGTACTGCTGAGGGGTAGTCCTGGTGTTCAGGGAGATAGTGTCAGTTAATCATAGTCATGAAAGTAGACACATGATCACAGCAATATGACTGTATAAGAACATCTTATTTTGTTTCTGTCACATCATTGCAATAGTCTCAGGTCTCCTGTATCTGCTGAATATGACAATCCGACCCTGGTCATAAAAATGTTACAATGCCATGCAAGGTTGTACACACTATAAAAGTGTGTAAAAACACCTTTGTAATTCATAGCCAGGCATATACAGCATAGCAAGATTCAGTTAGAGCCCTTATCAGATTGATTTTACTATATTACAAACTAAACCCTATATCTTAGATAAAACAGCTCACCTTCCAGTTGTGTGCTATTCACAAACTTGAAATAGCATTGTAATTACTGGATCCTGTAGCATGAATTATAGAGCTCCAGTGGTACAGTAGTGACTAAAAACTTCTGTGGACATAGTATTCCTCTCCCCTGCTGAGATAATACTCAGTAAACATTGCTGAGAAACACAGTAGTGCTGTCAATATGCAACCTTCTCCAACAACCCCATTACATCAAAGGGAAGTCCCTACTAGCAATGGAGTCCCAAATGGAACAGATCAACATTCTACCCCACAATGCCTTGCTCTGCACCTCTTGTGATGCCAGCATGCTTCCACCAATGGGAGTTGCAACAGCATCAGCTATACTTATTACAATATAGAGGATTATGAGTGGTTCACCAATACTAATCATGTGATTATATATTCTCTCTCAAGGTGAATCTTGTCATCCAAATTGAAAGCACATAATATTAAGCTATCATTGGCTAACCACTCTTAATTCTTTGCAATACATGGAGCTTTATATGCTCCATGTACAAGTTACAGTAAAAATGCAAAAAAAGCTAAGTGTTTTTCTGGCTTTCAAATGTATAAAATACTTAGAGAGCACTTTTAGAAAGGTAACACAACACTGTTACTGTCACCTTCCAAGCCTCTTGATTCTCCAGATTTTCACAGACTGTCCAGATTTTTGACTACTATGTTAGGTCTGTTCCTCATAAAGTCTCTGTATTTTGAGACAAATTGCTGAGGACTGAAGACACTAAATAATGGCACAGATTTAGTTTTCAGACTTCAAATCCTTCAGTAAATCAGGTGAACATATATCCTGTTATTCTTGTAAATTTCTAGGTTTAGAACAGGAAGTCAGGGACATGTTATGGTGGACAGCAGGCAGAAACAAATCTTTTATTCTGCTGCTGTCATTATACAATCAGATTTTACTGCCTAGCATGAGATCTGTTCTCAACAACTTTAGCAGGGAGTGCTTAACATTTGTTAAAGGAGGGTCTTGCACCACTTTGATTTGTCTTTTTCTTAATATTGGAGTATAATCAGCACGCTCAATCACTTCTTCCACTACAATAGCATAATGGCTTCAGCACCACTCAAATGTATAATGACTGTGATTCACAAATTAAACTCAGTGGCAAACAGGGTAGTTGAATAAAGCAAATGACTAATGTGCAGTATGCCCATTCTGCATTGCAATGTAATTACTGCTCTATTTCATAGTATTGTGTTGTGGATGAGATTTTTATATGGTCTGTTGCCTTTAGCACACAAGGGACAGCGAGAATGTGGCACATGCAGTGCTATGCAGTAAATTAAAGGGACATCTATCAAGGAACAATACCTGCATGGGTAGCATGGCCACATGGATTTATGACATTTTCTCAAAATTTAAAAATGTCAAACCACAAATACTTAAATTTAAAATTCATGAAATACGAAAAAAAAAACTATCTTTTCTGCAGGGGAAGTCTCCCTGTACTCCCACACCATCCCCTAATATTTTATATATATATATATATATATATATATATATATATATATATATATATATATATATATATATATATATATATATCCTGTTATTCTTGTAAATTTCTAGGTTTAGAACAGGAAGCTTAGTGTCTTCAGTCCTCAGCAATTTGTCTCAAAATACAGAGACTTTATGAGGAACAGACCTAACATAGTCTGAAAACTAAATCTATGCCATATATATATATATATATATATATATATATATATAGCTACAGATATAGATATTTACACACTTGTTAGTGGAGAAAGGGCAAATTCCCAAATCCCTGCTGTTTCATGATCTAACGTAAAAGCCTGTAATTGTCAAATATCTGATTATTAATTGGGTGTCCAGTTTGTTCACTTTACAATGAAAAAAGTATCCGTTGAATACAGGTATCCCAGCTGCATACAGACAAGGTCAGTCAAAGGGACAAAAATAGACAAACTAGACATATGAGAACAGCAACGAATTTGCACTTCCATGGTGTAAAGCTGGTGATAGCATTCCAAAGAGATCTCTCAGCACACAAGAGCCTGCTATACATTAGTATACAGTATTCCTGTCCAGCATTTAAGATTCCTGGAAAGAGACTGTATCCCTTCAGAGATTACTGCAGTTTAGTTCTATGCACTACTGTCATCCACAGTGGCCTACTGAAGAGAACATCCATGGTACTTTATGCACCTGTGCATTCTATTCATAAAAAACAGTATCTCTGTGTGAAAACCTGAAACATTGCATAGTCTTTGTTTGAGATATTTTCTTTTGCTTATTTACAGTCAAAAAGAAATACATCTTCTCAAGGATGAATTAATGTGGATGAACAATATATGTAATTTTAATTTTGTGTCATTTGTCACCATTAATGAATGTGTAGTGTCCTTGAAAGGAATTATTTTGGTAGGTGCACTGTGTGTTTAAAAAAAAGCTTTTAGTTCCCCAGAGTGTCATCAAACCTGACTCGAGATCTATTTGCTAAGTATTCAGTTGCTGAAACTGCATTTGCACAGGCTGTTGCTTCCTCAGCAGCCATTCATTAACTTCTTACTGCAAAGTGTGTAAAGGTTTGAAGGTATGCCATTCATTCTTTTTAACGGCCGGTGGGTGGCACAGAAAGACTGACCATTATGTACTAGGTTTAGTAATGGTCATTCTTTTTCTGACTTGGAGCAACCTATGAATGAGAAGCTATAACTAATTCAGTATTCACTAAGCATGTGCAATAACAATTATTTTACTGTTTGTGTACTTATCAATAATTACAAGCTCTTTAAGTATATGTATGCATACGGCTTATATGGTTTGAAATTACAGTACTCATGATCAAATATATGAGCTTTTGTGTTTGGAGCTCATGTATTTTGAGGCAACATAGTAGAACCTTCCTTAAAATATATGTCTTGCAAAATTTATGTTTAAAACCATCTATCTTAACTGTTAACAGCCAAAGCAACTATGCCAGACAATAAGTGTTTATTTGTAAGAAGGTTCTTTATCAATAGTAGGTGAAATGGTTCCTATCATAAACTAAGAAAAATAGTATTTTATATTCTCTTTTCATGCAATTTCAGACACGGTTTCACAGGAAGAGGTGAACTTGCTAAAAAAAAAATAAAATGTATTTGATAAACAAATGCTGCATATTAAATTTTCAGAAAGTTTATGCTTGCTATTCAAAGTCAAAACAAGCCTAAATGCTGTATGTGTGAAAGTAGCTAAAAGACTTTCTAGAAAATAAAAATACTATGTCAGTTTTTCACAGTCAAAAAGAGCCTATCAGGAGTGCATGCATTTGTGTGTATGTGTGATAGAGAAGGAATGAAAGAAAGAATGAAAATAAATATTTTGCCAAAATAAATTGCATATTTTTATTTCAAGTTCTTGTCACTTGTTTGCTGTCAAATTATTTTCTTATTTTGTAAGTCTAGTTAAACTGGGGATTGTTTATTGGTGACAGAATTGAGCTTTTTTTAATATTTAGCTCTTTTGCTTACACATGAAGCACTGATGTCACATATTCAGAAAGAAAACCAAAATAGCCCATACTGTGGTGGAAATATTTGCTGATGCCTCTTGTTCACTTTCCTACACCAGTAGGCAAATAATTTGGCAGGATTCATAGAAAATATCACTGTGGCAATATTAGGGATCCATTGGGGAGCCCAAATAACATTAGGGTGATAAAATTTCACTTACAGATATAAAAGAGCAGAATTGAGTAAACATTCATTATCAGTTCATTATTATGATAATGAGTTGAAAATTGTGTAGCCAGAAGAAACCACATTAGTCCTCCCCATACCAACCTATGCAATACTGTTACATAACCATGTATAAACACACACACACGCGAGAGCACAGATTCACACATACATAAACATGCAGTCACAACTTTGTAGTACTTATCTTCTGTGGTCCTAACACCCCATATCCTATTATAGACATCAGTTGGTGTATGTTGTCAAAAGACAATGTACTTTTTATCAGTTCTCTCCCAAAATAGCTCAATAGAGCTTTTCCCTGTAAAAAAACTCTAGTGAAGTACAGCTGTTTAATTTGCATTGGTCACATCTCCAGACTCCCACATTTGCATACAGCTATTTCATATGTGATTGATATAGCACTATAAGCCAGAGACCTCTTACCAATGTAGCACTACAGTGGTCTTTTAGGAATATAATGCAATAAGTGGTATTTCTAAAAACAGGATTGCAGTGTTATGTGTGTTTTTGAATCTGTGAGAATGTCTCTGTCAGATGAATTCATTCCTTTTTTCTTGTGAACAGTTTTATTACATTTTAATACACAAGTCCAATATAATAATATATCATTTAAACAATATAACTATTTACAAAGTCTGTAACAAGTCATGCAATCCTAAAAGTTATTAATAACTGCTAATCAATACTTTTCTAGGAGGTTACTTAATTTTAACCAGCAATTATCAGTAGAAGTAATTTTCTTACTTCTCATCCTAATGGTAGGAATTTCATTTCTGCAAACCACTCTAGCAATGTTCATGAATTCTAAAATCAGGGGTATAGTTTTATTCTTCCAATTTTTTGTAATAACTTTTCTAGTAATGACTGAAATAGTTCAAGTAAGAGGAATATGAATGCTTGGTATGGTTCCAGTTATTGGAGCATTGAACAGTCTTAAAGATTTGAAAAGAGGCAATCTATCTGACCATAATGCTTGCATAATGTTATTTCTATCTTTCCAAAATGGAAATACTACTTTACATTCCAAGATAGTTATTTCTATCTTTCCAAAAGGGAAATACTACTTTGCATTCTAAGATCATATGCAACCAATCTACTTTTAATGTTGAATTATGCTTCCAACAATTAATATGTTTTATTATACATAATTCTATTTGTTTGGGTTATTATAAAGGATCTATATAGAAATTTCAATGTGAGCACTTTCTAGTATAAAGATGAAGTAGTTTTCCTAGCAGATTCTAATACTATTTTTTTGTTTTCATCTGAAAAGTCCATATTATTTATTATTATGGAATAGTTCCGATTGGATTTAATTTATGTGTTCTAAAAATCTTGTAAATTTTGGATAGACATTATATAATTATCTCCTTATTTATATTAATATTTATAAAAATTCTATAATTTTAGGAGGATCTTATTATTGGTATCAAGAAAGGATTCAGTTTTCAATATAACATATTGCATATTAACCTGCATGAAAAGCCAGCTATTTAGATCCTAATAACATTTTTCCATTCTAATGAAAGTATTTTTTACAAAAAATACAGTGTTATTCTTTAAAGTTGTCATTTTGTTAAAATTACAGGATTATAAAAGCATTAGTTAATGCTATTGGGAACAAAGTAAAAAATAAAGAAAACATGTTCTATAATGGGGATAGCATATATATATTTTTGTTAAATACATTGAGAATACTATTAATAAAATTATTACTATTATTATTGTTGTTAATAATATATCTTTAGTATCCAGAGAAACTTATTATAGACAACATGATTATGAGATGTAGACATGTAATTATTATTAATTAATAGTATTTTTCATGAAATGATTTCCATTTAGCTGTAAAGGTTGTGGTAATCCATAATATTAATGTTCTAATCACAGGAGTGACTAAGTGTAATTCAGTGTCAGGAAAACTAGTACCTTCATCCCCAACTTCTTTTATAATATTTAAAGGAAATTCTAAATGTACATGAAAGTCCAATTTTTTTGAAGAATTGTATTTATTTATGTATTTTAATATTGTTTTAGAAGGGATTTTTGCAATTAATTAGATAATAACATCTTTGGAAGACGTATCATTTTGATCAGAGTTAATCTGCTTTCCATAGTGTAAAGATTATTCCATTTAATTAACTGAGTAATATTTTCCAGAATATAGTTATAATTAGTCAAAACTAACCATTTAAGATCAGGAGTTAGTAATATACCAAAGTATTTTAATTGTGTATTACGCCAATTAAAGTTGTTGCATTTTTAACAAGTCATTTTTTTAATTAACAAAGCATTAGATTTGCAATGATTAAAGCTTAGGACTGATTTTTTAAACTTGATTTAAGATATCAATAAAGAGAGCTAAATATGTGTCAGTATTACTAATTGTTGATAAAATGTCATCTGCAAAAAGTTGAATCATTATATAAAGTTGATCTTTAAATTAAAACCTAAAATGATATTTGTTCTAATATAGTTTGCAAGCGGTTAAATGACTAATGCAAATGATAATGGTGATAAGGAACAACCTTGTTTTGTTCCCTTATCAATCTTAAATGGATATGAAAGAAATGAACCCAACTTAACAAAAGCATAAGAGTTTTGATGTAATTGTATGATTGAATTTATAAAACTATCTGTAAAGTTATATTCTTTAAGTGTTTAGATAATTAGGACCAATCAACTGAGTCAAAATTCCTATTTATATCAAGACTAATAACTAAAAAATCTTTCTTTGCTTTATTTGCATACTTTAGTAATGTGACTATTCTGATGTTTTCTTGAGTGTGTCTATTTAATATAACTCCTGTTTGATCATCATCGACTATATTAGTTGGGACTTGTTCAATTCTGTTTGCAAGAATGGACATAACTATCTCATAGTCAAGATTTAAAAAAGGATATTGGTCTATACGAAGAGCATAAAGATGGGTATTATCTTGTTTTAATATGGGGATATTAATATGTATTTCCAATAAGGTGGAAGATTGTATGCAGTTTTAATTTCTTTAAAAACTTTTAACAAAATGTTCACTATGTATTCTTCTTCTTCTATCTTTTTCCCGGTTAGGGGTCGCCACAGCGGAACACCTGTCCGCTCATGATTGGCAGTGGAATATTATGGTGTTGATTTGCCAGCCCGGCACCCAACCTTCCATAGAAGGCACACACATGCACACACTCACACCTAGGGCCAATTTAGAGTGTCCAATCCACTTACAGCATGTCTTTAGGATGTGGGAGGAAACCGGAGTACCCGGAGGAAACCCACGCGACCACAGGGAGGACATGCAGACTCCGCACAGAAGGCACCCCAGCCGAGAATCGAACCAGAGAATCTCTTGCTGTGAGGTGACAACACTAACCGCTGCACCAACGTGGCCGCCCAAAATGTTCACTATGTATTAATTTATATAATTCAGGAATAATGCCATCATTACCATGCGCTTTATTGTGTTTTTTTTTTTTTTTTAGATTTTTAATCTGCTCCTTAACTTCTGATATAGAAATTATATTTCTGTTCATTTTTGTTCTTCCATCAGTTTATAATAGATATCTTTTAAAAATGTATTTACTATGTTATGTACCATGCCATTGCTAATTATATTTATATCTTTATAATAATTCTTAAAATGTTCTAGGATACCTTCTATATTAGTCACTTTTCCACTTTTATTACTGTAATGACCAGTAATTTCTTTAATATATTTGGACTTATTCAAATTTATCTACTTGTTGATCCCTGTAAATTAGTAGAGTTTAATGGGTAAGACTGAAACATATTTTTTATAAGCTGATAGAAACTTTTTGACTAAAATTTCAGCATATTTTAAATTAAGCTATTTTAATTCTGTCACTATTCTTATTACCTGCCTGTGAAGTTAATTTTAAATTAGCTATTTTTGGAATGCAGTATAATTCTTTCTACCATTCTTTCTTCTTGCTTATATACCAACTTGTAATTCTACCATTGAAATAAGCATTCAATGTATCCCATTAAATAATTTTGGAAACATCACCATTATTATTTATTTCTATAAAAGTATGTATTAAATTATTTTAACTTTCTCTGTGCTAGATGTTAGATTACTTGAAACAAAAACTTTATCAATGTTATATTGAGTTCCAAATCGATATGAATAATGTGTAGAATTCAAAGAGTTACATTTTATCAGATCTTTAATGCATTTAAGATTTACTCTAGCAACAAATCCGCTAAAGAATTAAAATAAGTTATTCTTGGCTTATTACTAGATCTAGAGTCCCTTTCTGATGACATGCAGTTGAAATATCTTGGCATAATATTTCCTTTCAAGTAAGAGACTATAATATCCAAATATTTTTTTAGATATTTTTATCTCCAATTTCTGGTATTGGTAAGTATTAACAAATGTATAGATTTGACCAGTTAATTCAATTACAACTATAAATAACATACCAAGCTTACCTGAATAGGTTTCAATTATTTTAGGTATTACAACATACTTTTTCTAAAGAATGGCAGTGTCTCTTTTTTTTTTCATTTTAAATATGAATTAGTAATTGCTGTATAATCATTTGTGATCAATCTATTAACACCCTCTTTAATTGGATGTATTTCTTGGAAAAACATATGAGTTTTATGTATCCTTAGATATTTCAGAAGACTACCCCCTCTCTGGACCACTATTCAATCCATTAATATTCAGAGACATACATTTCAAAAATACCATATATGATTAAGAATAGTTTAAAAATATATTTTCAATTGATACTGTTACATTTGAAAATTCAAGTATATAGATCTTAGAAGATAATTTACTAAAGACAATGAAATTGATAATCTAGTAATGTTTGTTATAGACAGAAAAAAACTGAAACAAATATTAAAATATACAATCCAGTCAAAATAAAATGATATAACATGCAATGTATCATTCTTAATTTCATGAAAATCCCATTCAAACTACTCTAATATCTCTTCTAACAAATCAGTCCTACTATCATTGCATCTGCTTCCTAAAGCTAAGTAAATATTAGTATAAAAAAGAAAGTGAAAGAGCAATTATTGAATATAGTTAAAGTTTAACAAAATAAACCTATGATGAATATAATATATAACATAGATATTAACTATTGTTATGTTGATTTTCCTCATTGTTAACAAGACATGTAAAATATACTTTAGTAAACTATACCATTAATCAAAACCATAACCAAAGAACAAATAATATGAATTAAAATATTTGTGAAGTAATAATGCAATTACTCGATGAAGTAAACTAATGTTATAATTTTAAATATAAATTAGATCTTTATTTTAGAAAATAATAATTTTACACAGCAAGATATTGGTAGTATCGCTTATAAATCTAATAACATATTTTTTAAGATAATTTTTTTCTTAAACAACATTCTAATGGTACTACAATTTGTCAATGTCACTATCATTCAGACTTAATTTACATCTTCAAGATCATTGTTGAATATCTCACAGACTTTATCAGTTATTGACTATTATGTAATTAAATAAGATTTAGTGTTTATACTAATTATTTTATAAATACCATTGTATAACATTTTGCTATTGTGGTTCATCAGTGTAAAGTAATTAAATGTTAACCTTTAATAATTTAACACATTATTAACCATTTAATGTATCTTTGTCTAACTAACAAATATTCTAAAGCTACTATCTAAACAAAACATGGGTTTTTGACAAAACAACTGATTAATAATTAAAACATATTTAGGTCAGCAGTCAAGTTTTAATCATTCTTCTGAAATCATAGCTTTAAAATTTTTATGGAAATATATTCACCATAAATAATCTTAAACTCGTTTGACATTATATGTTTGTATTAAAAGAATGAGTCATAATCATGAATGCCAAAATAAGTGTACACCAGACTTCTAAATAAATAACACATGCACATGTCCACCTTTTTCTCCTGAATTTAGTTTTCACATTTATAATCAACAGTATGAAGACTTAAGGAGTGTGTGTGTATAAACCCTATATATTACAACACATGCATACCTAATACAGATTACTAAGTGAAGTAGCTATATGGTTACAGCAAAAGGAATGTTTCTGAACATAAAAAGCACATACCTAAAAAAAAAAAAAAAAAAAAAAAATATATATATATATATATATATATATATATATATATATACACACACACACACACACACACACACACACACACACACACACACACACACACATATATATATATATATATATATATATATATATATATATACACACACACAACAAACTTTTTATAGAGGTGTCCATAAACCAACAAAAATAATATTCATGTTAACTGTTCAAACAGTACTAAAATGTTGCTCATGTCTTAATTCAAACTCTATTATGTTTTTTTAAGAACATTTGGTTATCCAAATAACATTCAGTACACATTTCAAATTAATAAAAGTCCACAGATAAATCTTAAATGTAAAATTTACATTACAATATTAGTGCATAGTCAGTATTATTTTTGCAAATTTTAATTTATATAAATCTCGTATTTGTTATAGATAAGAATGTCAATAATCAGCAATAAAAAACACCATTAGATATCTAGAAAAAAAATATTAGATCAAATATTTAACAGCATCCACGCATTTCTAATCCATCCAGCGGTGAACTTCTTATTCATTCACTATGTATCACCACTAAATAAAAACATGAAACTGAGATTAATACATTTTACACATACATGGAGATGAGACTCGGATTGCTATGATTTTGCCATGGTTAACTCATCATCCTAATGTACAAGTATGCAGTTAGATTATATTAGTAGTTAAGTTTGCATATTTTATATAATATTCAACTATATTATTTTAATTTTCATGCAGATAAATAAAATGTATGTAAGTTTGTATGCTGAGTATTTCAATTAAAATATACTTTATAAATCAAATTTTACATGTCAGTGTCCTACCTCCATTTCAGTTGCTGAATCCTTTATAATCAATGTTCCTCAGTTATATTTATTACTGATATGCATGATATATCTTAACTCACATTAATTTCATAAAAGGTACTAGCAGAGATGTTTGTTATTAAAATATATTTGAATATGTTGAAGCTATCTTATATCCAATGAGTTATTTTAATAAGCTCACCCACATATGACCTTTGACCTACGCATTTATACATATGTATTTCATCAGTATCAATGTTGCCAGCAAATAAACAAGACCTTCAGGTGGGAAAGGTAAAGAATTGAAAAGAAAGCTATCTTTTCTATGTGTGACATGTGAACTCACAGTGAGTCTAAATAACATCCTGAATAACCCACCATGTCACCTGAAAGATGTATGGACAACAACACAGAATTAAACCATCAAATACACTCTATGCTCATTGGACCCCATCCCCAGCCCCACTTGAAGACTCCAAAGAATAACTAGCAGTCTCAGTTTGTCCCCACAACAGCACACTAATCAGTACACTCATACAATAAATCATATCCATAACAAAGCATTAAATGGTGAGAAAGCAAATGCCTCATCAGCAATCACCATCACAAACCTCTAGCAAATCCCCCACTCCAGCTGCCCAAAACAGCACATCACTCCAAAAAAAATGCACAAGGAATCCAAATTTAAATAGCATCAAGCAGACCAAGCAGCAAATTAAAAATAATTTGCAGTCACATTTTGTTACATCACTGATACATGGAACTCCATACTAACTGGAGAAAGAGTCAATTCCAGGCAAACTGCATGCAGTGTAAAGTACAACCCAATAATATAGCGGAGATTAATAAAGATACTATTCTAGGAGACATACCATGCAAAAGTACCAAAAGGTGCAGTGTCTGTAGTCAGTGCAAGCACATTTTAGAAACTAGTCCTATCATATTAAATAATAGCTTAAAATCAGTTGTTTACTCACAGAGAGGAAATTGTTTAGTAAGGTATGTCTATCTTTCTCTGTTTCAGATCTAGCATTTTATGTAGGAAAAAATGGAATGGCAATTAAAAAAATGCATTTATGAACATTGTTATTATATTTCTAGGTACAACATAAATAATCCCTTGCATAGGCATTCCATAGAATGTTCTGACATTAGAAGTTTTTCCTTTATTGTTTTAGAAAAAAAATCCCTTGTAATCCCAGAGGATGGGCTTGGAAAGAAAAAAAAATGAGTTAAAAAAACTATTATAGCAGTTGAAGCTTGAGGCTATCCATTCTCACACAGTGAGCACACAGTGATTGAAACTGTAGACTCATTTAAGGACCTGGGTATATGGGTAGATTCAGCTATGAGTTTTTCTAATCATATCAACCAATTGATTAATGATAGTTATAGAACTATAGGTTGTATGAAAAGATTTATAAAGTCTAGGAAATCAGACATAATGAAGTCATTGTTTGTTAGTTACATTAGAACCAAACTTGAGTATGGAATAATAATATGGAAACCCTATAGGAAAACAAGCATGAATAAAATGGAAAGAGTACAGTGGAAATATACTAAGGGCATCCATGGATGTGAAAATCTAAGTTATTACGAAAGACCAAAATATCTGAACTTGTACAGTGTCTCTTACAGATATTTAAGAGGAGATCTTATTCAGGTATATAGAACATTTAGGGACAACTACCTCTGGGAATGTTTGGGGTTATCAAAAAGTACTAGAGAATCATCAGATAACCTATGTAGAAGATTCTATAGGAATGAGAAGTGTACTTATTGGTTCTCTGACAGAGTAGATGATGTTTGGAAGAGACTACCAAATTGCATTAAAGCAAGTACTAGTTTAGATATTTTTAAGAACAGCCTGGAATTTGTTATGGGAAAAAAGTGTTTTGGCATATTGGCAAGCTAGAAGGGCTTAATGCCTGTGCTTGAAACATTTGTATGTATGTATGTATGTATGTATGTATGTATGTATGCATTCTCTGGGTATAAACAATTCTATTTTCTTAACCCCATGTTAAAACAAAAAGCGTATAAGTTGTAATAATAAGTGTTTTATACTCTAATCATTTCATCATTATTTTGTTATTATTTTTTTAAAGTCATACATTAATTTACATAGACACACATTTATTAAGAGAAATGGTATGTGATGTCTTTATTACTATTTAATTTTTGCTGTTATTTAATTTTTTCATTGTTACTTAACTTGTAAATATTTATACCCTTCACAAATGAATTGATTTTAATGTTATATCGAAATGGATGTATTCCAGCATTTATGGATATTTGAAAAGTGTTTTTAATTACATGTTCTTCAATTACATGAACTTAAACACTTACCTACTTTAATCGGTTCAATCAATTTCCAATTTTTAACTTGCAATCCCTATTGGTTAATTAATTCCATTTGGCCACAAACTTATGCCTATATAAAGCCAAGTATTTTGTATTAGTAATTATTCTGATGAAGTCCTGGTTCCCTACTGATGGATGAAAAGTTACTGAATTTTTGAAGCTTAAATAAAGTATTTACATTCACTATTTTAGTTAACTGGTCTTCCTTTCTGTAATTGGCAGCCCATTCGATTTTGATGGATTACTTTTGGTTTTACTAGTTTTTATATTTTAGTCCCTTAACATTTTGTTTTATCTGATGTTGACTATATTCATTTGAAAATAAAGTACTGCATCTTCATGAAATCAAAGGTTTTTGTCCTTCTGATAAAAAAAATACATTTTCCTATCTGGGAAGATAAAATGTACTTTGATGTTAGCTGCCTTTAAACTTTTTAAAAGTGGAATACTAGCCTTCCTTTTAGACATGACAGAAGAGGAATAGGAATTATCAAATTTGATGATATTGTATCCTATTTCACAGGAGAGTTTGACAATGCAGATTTTAATACTATGTCTTTATCTTGACTGGAGAGAAATTTAATAGTCACTGATCTAGGCAAGGAAGGATTTTTTGGAAAAGAATTAGGGTCTATGTTCTCATTCAACCCCAATGGAAGATCCTTGAGCAAGTTTAAAGATGTTATGCATTCAAAAAATGTATAATATTATTTCCTTCATGTTTCTCTGGCATGCCATAAATTCTAATATTGTTTCATCTTGATCTATTTCCTAAGTCATTCAGTTTTTCAAGATAATTGTTGTTTTATTTACGTATAAATTCAATATAATTTCCATTTTCGGTTTCTCTGCCATATAAATCAGTGCTAGATTCTTCCATACCTGATATCTATAATTTCTGTTGTCTAGCAGCTTCACTTTCTATATACTTTTTTTATTGTATCTATTTTGTTATCCAGTCTGTCTATGTTTAAGGAAAGGTCTTGTATATTGTTGAGAATGGACTGCAGATATTTCTTAACTGGCATTTCCTGAGAGGTTGTTTTAAAATCGTTCATTCTGAAGAAACAGTAAATTCTTTGTAGTTATTTGACTGGAAAATGTTATAAGAAATGACTTTTTGTTTGATAAAGATTATTTCCACCGACTTTAAGTGTTCTCTGATGTTTTTTAGAGAAAAAATCCTGACAGATTTAATACATAGGAAGCAGAGCAAAAACTAGTGCTGCTAACAGTTCTCCATCTTGGCCATGCCCCCTAATTCATTTCTTTGAATGGTAATTTCTAAGACAGCATTCTGAAAGATGTGTAAATCTCTCACTGAGCAAATACAAATAAAATGATATAGTTTTGCACGGTTAACCTACTCGATCCTTTGAATTTATTGTGAGCTATGGACATGGCATGAATTTAACAGATTCTTAAACTATACTCAATTATTCTAAAATATGTTTACTCAAACTGAACTTCATGATAATAAAAGCATAATATTTGTAATCTGTTCTGAAACAAATATACCAAGTGGGACCTGAGTACTAAAACATTATCCTATTTCTCACATTTCATCTTACTTGTCATTGTTTCCAGTAGACCCAACCATGTATCTGTTTATCATTTACTGATTCCTTTATTTTCCTTGTGAACCAAAGTATCAGAGTAAACCAAATGGACCATGTCCATGTTCAGCCTGTGGTTACAACAGATTTATTTATGTATTTTATTTATGGTCTGTGTGTGCATAAGTTGACCCTTTTTATTAAAGGCCTAGGGAGAAAGGCTCCAACTGTAAAAACTTGTATAAAATATACAAACAATAAATAAGAAAAATATATAATGAATTTAAACAAGCAGAGTTAATGCAAATAGAACACATACTAAAATATAAAGTTTTAGAAAAGGTAAAACGACATACCAATAGATAAAAACTGTAGTAAGTCATGAATAAAATCTGCTATATGAGTTCAATGGTTCAAAACAAAGTGTAAGGAAAGAAAAGAGGAAGCAATTTGCAAGAGTAAGCTTTTTAAAAGTGGGGTTTGAGGAAAAAAGATGTTTAAGTAATGTGTTGGTAGAATATATCTATAGTTATATAACTGTGCTGCTCTTAGTTCTACATTTTTAGGTGCAATATTATACTGAGTGATTACATGCCACATACCTGCATTTTTTTCACAATACTGTACATTTCATTTATAGATTATGGTTATTTCTCCCCTGATCTGCTATCCCTTGAGAACCTACATCCCTGTCCTGAGGTAGGCACAGCCAAATTTTTCCTCATCATTCAGTAATATCTCTAAGGATTACCCATCATATAATTGAAGTTCCCTTGGTACATGTCACCATTGCTGTGATGACAGTGTTTTTTTTTCTTCTTCTAGGGCCTGTTATAAAAAGTGCACCTCATCATACTGAAAACTATTGCTTTTGTTCTGTTCCCTTTCTGTCTATCATATTCTTTGAATTATTTTGCTCTTTGTTGTTTTGTTTCTATTTCTGTTCATTTATTCTACAGTTTCAGCAGTGGCACAAAATGGTGTTGCAGCAGCCACCATATCCTGCACAGGTGTAATGACCAGTACTGGTGACATTTTGCATTGTTACTATGATGGGTGTGCTTCTTATCGAGGAATAGCACTTGTTTGGTCCCTTCAAGCTACACAGAGCTAGTGGTGGAGGTTGGTTAGGACTAAGGAAGACCAGCAACTTGAGACATGAAATGATAACCTGGAATGTATAGTTATGCGACAAACAGTGCCTCCTAGATGTACAATTCCCACCACTGGGCCATCATTGCGAGGGGCATCCCATGATATCAGCCACTGTGCAAGTTTCCCACTGGAGCAGCTTTGGCAGGTGGTCCTCACTAAATCCTGTTCCTTCATGGTGTTCTCTCCTCCTTGTGTGCTATTCAAGTGTCCCTGTTTCTTGCACAATTCTGCACATCACCATTTGCCTACCTTCCATCTGTCTCTCTGCATGCACATTTCCTTTTTCGCCCCCTTTGTATCAGCAATTCCCTTTCATTCTTTGCTTGTATTAGATGTTTTGTATGTCTGCACCTGCTGCCATCCCTATACACTTTCTTCATACCTATCCACATCACCCTACTTGTTTCCCTCCCCCTCTAACCTTCTCCAAAAATAAAAGTGACAACTGCCCCCTCAAAAAGAAAAAGAAAACTTACACTCCTTCTCCATACCATGACACTTTCACCTTCCCAATGTACTGTATATTCCTCTAATTGGTCTTCAATCTTTCTGACTGTCCTACCACTCCATCTCCTTCCTATGTATAAAATACACAGTGTTGGTATTTTGCAGTGTAACCCTTGTACGTGCTCTCCACTGTCATCATGTTACACATCTGCAGCCCTTTGATGCACATGTGGATGCACATCATAGTGACCATGCTAGGCATGCTGATGGAACTGAGTCACATTAGTGAGGTTACTGCATCTTTTATTGAATCATAGTTTCTTTATGCAGCACTATCCCTGGCAGGTCAGGACTTTGGTGCTACTTATGCATAGTTAATTCCTACTATACAACTGCCCCCCATTAATATTCAAAAACGTGCACGCTGATTGGTCAGTGTGCACATTGTAAATCAGAGTTATAGTAATGCAAAAAGATCTGGTCGCCCGGACTTTTTCCATTACTATAACTCTTTTTTCACACTGTTTAGCTATGTTAAACGAATTTAACATAGCAAGACAGCTTTATAAAAAGCAACGGAGATCCTCTGTTGCTTTTTTTAAAGCTGTCTCACTATGTTAAACCCATTTAACATAGCAAAAGCAGTTTGTAAAAAGCAACGGAGATCTTGTTTTCTCCGTTGCTTTTTTCAAAACTGTCTCGTTATGTTAAATGGCTTTAACATACCGAGACAGCTTTAAAAAAAGCAACAGAGATTCTCCGTTGCTTTTTTTAAAGCTGTCTCGCTATGTTAAACCCATTTAACATAGCGAAAACAGTTTGTAAAAAGCAACGGAGATCTTGCTTTCTTCATTGCTTTTGCCCACAGCTCTGATGTACTGCGTAGGCATACGCATGCACAGTACATCAGAACTGCTGCAGAATACCAGACAGCTGCAGAAGGGCAACAAGGAGGCATTATACAATGCCATTATTTAGGAAAAGTAATTTTTTTTTTCTTAAATAATATCATTGTATAATAGCAATAACCCACGCCTGGGTGTGGGTAATGCTGGATTTACCCACTGTTGGCTTTGTTTGGCCACTCGGGCTTCGCCTTCATGACCAAACCATGCCAACCATGGGTAAATCCAGCATTACCCACACCCAGGCGTCAGTTATTGCTATATTAGATCACATTGTGTAATTACAGCCAAACTATTTATTTCAGTGCACTTATGTTACTGTTCTTTCTGAATGGCACCGTACTGTGTTAGGCCAGAAAAACAGAGTTTGCACATGCTTACAACCATGTACACAAGCAAGTACAATATTTGAGAGCAATTATGTGATTAGACCAGGTGCAGTTGCCTAATAGAATAGCAAAATGGGCAGAGTATATAACAGTGACCAGATGTTGAAAAAAAAAGACTTTTCTTGTACCACATTCTAGTCATTTAAATGCATTCATAGTTTTGTATTTTTGCAATTCAGAAATCTTTTAGTCATTAAATAAATTCTTAAATGATGATGCAATTACTCTCACAACCAGTATATGACAAAACTGTATGGCTATATTACAGAATGACACCACTGTAGTATTTCACAAAACAAGTGTAACATTGCAGGCACTGACCTCCATCTCTCTGGCAGTACTTACAAGCAAAAGAATAAAAAAGAAGATAACAAGGATTTATCGTTTTTTTCCTGCCAGGATCTCATGATTTGCCAAGCACAGTGGCTCATTGTTGAAAGCAAGAAAGCATGCAAAATCATCAGGGAATTGCAACTACTGCCAAGACTGTTGTGTTGTTTGTGCATGAAAATATGTTGATTATGGCAAAACTAATGGAACATCAACATGGCTTCAGTAAAAAAAACACACTAAAATGGACGTCTCACAAAAAGAAGAAACAACACACACACACACACACACACACACACACACACACACGTGCGTGCGCACGCACACACACACACACGCACACACACACATCAAAAATACTAAAATGTAAGAAACATAGGTAAAATACATTATCTTATTGGGCACTGATACTAAAATGTTTCAATCATAACCCTTTATTACTCTTAAAATATAAAAAAAACTAAGCATGTTTTGTATATACCAATCAACCGTTCAATACTGATAGTTTAGTTAACACTTCACTTCATTGTTGTTTCAGCTTAAATAAAGGGCTATGTTAGATTAACATTTTAATTCTAGAAACCTGTTCACTTCTAACACTGTCACTATGATTCTAAATGTAGCAGTCTAGATTCAGTATCTCCCCTAAAATTATCTTTAGATTTTTCTTTAAAATGTGTTTGTAATCCCTGAAGATAATTTCTGTCATTATCACATCCAAGAAAGGGTGTGGCCATTTTCCCAGTTTTTAATTTACATTATATTTTTTGTTGCACTGGACATCATAAACTTACTGGTAATGGAACGTATATGCTATATAATATAAAAGTAAGTATGTATCCAAATAAGTCAGTCTGTCTGACATCAGCATCCACAATACAACTGCTATATTTCATTGTGTCATGGACATTCAATCCCTGGGTTTTTAAAATAAGTTTTCCACATAAACATATACAGCCTACTATTTTAATTTTATAAACTGTAACCTTATGGCTATAACCACCAGCTGTTTTATCTTCTAGTATTGCATGGCAATGTTTTCCAGGTGCATTCCAATCATACCGCAACTGTACAGATTTTCACAGATTATCCAAATTTTTGCCTTATATCTTTGGTCTGTTTTTCATACAATTTCGGGTTTCTGTCAAATCACTGGCAAATCTTTGAGGGTTGAAGTTGGAAAATAATGGCAGAGATTTGAATTTCAGACTTCATACCCTTCAGAAAATTCATGCTGATGTAAAACCTGCTAGTCTATCAACTTTCTAAGTTTGTAAGAACAATATTTAAACAGTGTCCCTACTTTTGGGCCCTTTACCCCCATTATGTATGGTTTTGTGCAGATTTCCTGCCCCAGGAGATTGACAGGTATGAATTTTTAACCATCCATGTATCTACATCATATTGGGGTCTATATTACATGAACGAGCGATCAAAATGTCGAGTACAACCTGGTCGACATACTTTGATCGCTCAATCATGTAATCAAAACCCAAAAAGACTTAAAAAAACAAAATCGAAAGATCGAAGATTTTGTTTGTCCCACTCCAAACATACAACCCACACACATACAACCAATTCATACAAACCCCTACACACTCACATCACTCAAACACCTACACAAACACACATACTTTTAAAACAAAGTTGGGGGCTTCATCCCCCACCCCCCTACCTAAATATACCAACTCTGAGATCCCTGTACATTGGGGAAAGGGCAATTTCACGGTAATCATGCAAGCGATTACCAGGAAAGTGCTCTTTTCCCAATGTACAGCGATCTCAAAGTTGGTATATTAAATAAAGCAGCCTCTTACGAAGCCATTCCTGACAGTGTAGCATGTTTATGTCACATGCTACACTCACCATGAAGGCCGACCAAAACATTTCGGAACTCCAAATTTCAACATTTGGAGGTTCTGATTACATGAACAGTCGATCAAAGTATATTGAGTATCTTGTACTCGACATTTATCAATCGAACTTTCCTGCTACTTCTTTCTGGGAAGATTGCACACTTGTCTTGTCTCATACATGCACAATGTGCATTGACAAGACAAACAGACAACTCCTACATAGGACAGTGCACTGCAGTATAACTGTGATGAATTATGTGTGAAAAGGTTAACCAAAACTAATACAGTTACAAGTGTAACCATAGGAGACCAGACTTACATTAACTGAGTTGACAACTGTCTGAAATCAAGATAACCCGTTGACACAATTAATACAGCCATACAAATGTTGTGCAACTTAACTCATTCACTCCGGAGCAGCTCAGAAAAAGCTGCCTGCTTAATTCCACCATAGGAACAACAGCCTGAGCCTGAGCTCATTTTCAGAAAATCCATTTCTAATACCATACAGAAAACAAATGTCCATAACTCTTCAACTATAAGAGCTAGACTAAAATGTAAATGCAAAAGTTGTTCAGCAGACCCTGACCTTTCCAACAGTGTAAATCTTGATAGTACATATCAAAGTCATTATTAAATATTTGGCAAGGAATGCTGACATTGTGCATATGTTTTATCTTTTTGGAAAAGCAAAGCACAATATCTTGATCAATGTACCATGTAGACCCATACAATTCATATTTAATTTGTTTGTATGAATGTCAGCTTTAAAATGATACATTAACCATTACTGTGTGTGTGTTACTGTGTGGTGCTCCTTTATGGAGATATTCACAGAAATATGATTAATATAATATTTCTCATAACTGATAAATAAACAAAGCATAATATCTCATCACCTGTAACAGACAGAGGGTACATATCAGTGTAGACATTGTGTGCCTCAATGTCAGCTTTAAAATGATGTATCATTTGTGTCATCACCATGCTCCCTTGCAAAGATATGGGCATAATAATGAGAAGTATTGGAAATGTATAATTTTCATAATCCTACAAGACTAAACAAACTGTCATATCTGTATATGTGTACACTGCACATACAAAGTTCTTTTACCATGTTGTAATGAGTAACACTGTCTTCAAAATGAGGTATTACTTGGCACACTGACATGTTCCCTTCAAAGATATTTACCAAACTATGAAAAAAAAATCATAATTTCCATAACCTAAGTCCGAAACAAACTTTGTGATCTGTACATGTGTACAACATATAGGCACAGTTCTTTTACGATGTTGGAACTATCAATACTGTCTTTGAAATGAGGTATTGCATAGCACATTGTTATGCTCCCTTGCAAAGTTATTTACCAAAATATGAAAACAATCATCATTTCCATAACTATAAGTCTGAAACAAACTTTGATATCTGTACATGTGTACAACATACAGGAACAGTTTTTTTTACCATGTTGGACCTATGAATATTGCCTTCAAAATGAGGCATTACATAGCACATTCATATGCTCCCTTGCAAAGTTATGTACTGAAATACGAAAAAATTCATAATTTCCATAATCTAAGTCTGAAACAAATGTTGATATCTATACATGTGTACCACATGGGGGGCAGTTCTTTTACCTATGTTTCCATAACTTGAGTCTTAAACAAACTGATATCCTTATATCTGTACAGCATTCAGACACAGTTATTTTACCATGTAGACATATATTGTAAATATACACATTCTTGGTGAAGCCAACATACTGCTGAATGGGTAGATGTAAAGAGAAAAAGCAAGGTAAGGACTGCCACTCCACTAATGAACCCAGGACAGGCATGGGACTTCAGTGGCATGCAAGGCCTTCTGATCTGTCTGATACCTGTGCTGGCTACCCACTCAGACAGCTGATGCCACTACAGTCGCATGACCTCCATCAGTGTCAGCAGTCTGTTTTACCTATGCCTTTTCTCTTTACATGTGTCCATTCGGCAATGGACCTAAGGGATCAAGTTCTGTATTACTAAACCCTTCCTGACATCTAAACTCTACCCATGCCTGATAAAAGCAGAACAAAAAAAGAAGTATTTCAGGATGGTTACTGACATATCCGATTGTATGTGATAACGCTCTCTTGAAACAGTTGTTCTTTATCAACATCTTCACCAGCTCCTTACCACAGTTATTTGTCAAACTCAGGAAAATGTCATATTTTACATGACACCGTTCATAATAGAGTTTTACTTACCATACTAGCATGTTACCAATCCTGCATAGCTCTCCTCATGCGATTGTGGTGGTCAGTCAAGAACAATGCAATGCCCTTCTCAGTCAGGTGAACGCCATCCCTTCTGAGCAGATGAATATCTTCTGCAGTAATGCTGTCATGACAGACTGTAGATCCACTGACCCTGTGCATCAAGCCATGCATGAACCCATTCTGTAAATGTCTGGCCTTGTGCACTGCCCGTTGACTGTTTGCTGTTTTCCATATCAGGTGAGGAATTATGTCAGACCACACAAAATGACAATGTGGCCACCATGACTGCAGGTGTTCAAAAATTGCTCTGATTTGAAACTGTAGCCTTCTGAGTGGTTGACTGATGACATCATTCCCTCCAATGTGCAGCACAAAAATGTCAGGCTCAGGGTAGATGGAACACTTCCCTTCCAGCAACTGCAGTACTCTGCTCCAATGCATACCTCTTCTTGCAATCCAGTAGACATTCACACTAGATGTGGGGAAGCTCAAGTTGTAGTGGTTGTCACTTACAGAGGCACGGCTGGCAGCCCAGTGAATGTAGGCATGGCCACATACCGACACTCTCACTTGTCATTCTCCTGCTCGTGAAGCTATGTCAGTGTCAGAAGGTGAACAAACCTGCATAGGAAAGAAAATGCAAACAGATCACTACAGATGTTTGACAGGTGTATTGCAAGACTGCATATATATGTATATCATATGCATTACCTGGTTAGCCCATCCAAATCTTCACTCTTATACACAGGGGCATTATTCTTTCCCTAAGATACATAAGTGGTGATGATGCTGCACAGGTACATACTGACCCCCCCATGAAAACACCAAATTGCACACAATGACTGACAAGGGAGCACAGAGAGGGCACATATAAATGGAAAAAGCAGGGTAAGGAACACCACTCCACTAATATTTAAAAAGAACAAATTGAAAATGTATGCCTGTCATAACTCTCAAGTGTCCTGATTTTCGCAGGATGTCCAGATTTTGTCTTGTAGATTTGTTACATTTCTTGAAATTGTACAAATGACAGAAAGAAAGTGGTGGGGGGGGGGGTAGATTGCAATGACTCCAAGTGGAGAAAAAGCCAAATCTGACTTGTGCATTGATCAATGTGATAACAACTTCTATTTATGTGAATAACAGTTCCAGCTGCTGACAGTTTTGCCTGAAAAGTGATAATGACTCAGTGCTATACTGTAACTGCAGTGTGATAATGACTTGCAGAGTTATGCATGCTCAGACACAGGTGATAATTGCTGCACATAACATAGGCATTCATGTTATTACCTTGTGCAGGTGTTATGTAACACAGACTCATTATCATCTGTGAAGGAGAAGACCTGAGTAATTCAGTAAAATAGGTTCATAGGTTGGTACTAAGCTATCAGTCCTAAGGCCTATACAAGCCTAGCCATAACAATTCCCTGGCTATTTCTTCCCACAATATTTACTTTTCTGGACATTTAGATATTGAGTACTTCCTCCTACCTAAATTCCACAAATGACTGACAAAGCCAAGAAAAAAGCCCAAAACGTATGGTAGCTCCATGCTTGAAATAGTCAGCAAGTAAGTCAGGAGACATCTATAAGAAATTGATTTTAGGGAAGTTTGTTAGAATTACTGGCCTAAGTATGTAATGGAAGATATGCTATGTCAAATACCAGAAAGTAGTAACTCAATATTTCGGAGGTCAAAATCAAACAGAAATGGCTAGTAGAACCAAGTACTGTCAGGAAATAAATCAATGAATAGTCAGATCACGCTTCCTTTGTATACTGTACCTTTTAGTTACGTTTGACCAGCTACTATACAGACAGGGACTAAAGGTGGTTGAATATGACTTTAAATCTCATGGCAGGTCAAACAGGACAATGAACGTGAGCTTCTCTATCTTCAAAGTACCATAAGTTAAATCTCATAGCACTTACTTGCAAGATATAGGTCCCCCTCTATGACCCAGGATACCCATGTATTATTGGAAACACTCACCATCCAACCCAACAGCATTGAGTACAGAACTAACTTAAAAAAAAAAAAAAAAAAAAAACAGCCACCCTGGTGGAATCAAAACATCAATAGGGTGTGTAACAGAAGGAAGAAAATCATGGCAAAAAATAGGAGGTGCAGCACCCAGCAGGATAAAAGCCTTCTCAAACTAAACAAACAGATCTGAAGACAAATAAAATCTAGCAAAGCCAAATCTGAGGTACATTTGCATTACCAGGCCAAGGACACACATAAGACATTCTTCAGCTATGTCCACAACCTCAAATGAACCACTGCCACTAATGTTCTCCATAAAGGGCTAACACAGGCAAATAACTGTCATCTGAGACATGGACTAACGCTAACGTGCCAAGAAATACATAACAGTATCCCCCAGGAAGTCAGCCAGCCCTTGTAACTGTCATATTGACACCACATCTCTAAGAGTTGACTCAGGGGGCACACACAGACATCTAGCCTTTGACCATCACATGTCTACACTAGTGAGGAAATCATTCTATGTTCTGCAACATACAAACAAAGGTAAGGCATCTAGGTTCAAGGAAGGCAATGTTCCACTGTATTCAGTATTCTTCAGACCTATCAAGTACAATGCCCCCTTTAGTACATAACTAACCAGGCATGTCCAACAAGTGGAACATCCACAGAGGTTCCTCAGTAAAAGAACACAGGTTATACTTCTGACATATATGCAACACACAGCATCACAATTACTCATTCTAAAGACTTAAACCTTGATTGGGGTATAAATAGGACCTGCTGGAGAGACAAGTATGTATGCCAGAGACTACCGCTTCTCTGGAACAGGCTCCCACCCATGTGAAACAGAAACTGACTTTCCTGCATACTTTAGCAGAAGCATATTAGTGTCAAGCAGGAGTGGAAATCCAACCAGAAATAGATACAAATCAAGCAGCAACTCAATATACCAAAAAAACAAAAATAATACAAGGTGAATGATCAGAACAGAATGTAGGAAAGATGAAAAATGCATAAAGATGCAAGTACATAAAATTCTTGGAGCAAACTAATGTCAATCAGGATCAAATGCAGGAATGGTTAAGGGGGTGAGACGCACTCGAGTTTGTCATCTCTTGTATGGGATGGGCTCCCGTCTGCTTGAGTTGGTGGTACCTCAAGTGAAGTAAAAGATCCCCTGACACCTATCAAAAAGAGTGTGCGGGGGTTTCCCCTGATGCTGTGGCCGAATTTTCCCTAGTCGTATAAACACCATTTCTGCCCTCTCTGAAAACAGGCTACTGGCCTAATCAATCTAATCTAGTCAATAACAGATAAATGAAACAAATAAATCTGTACTTGCAATCTAGCTAATCAGGTCAGCACAGAACACTAAAACATACAGACAGTTCTTTACAGAAAGCACAAAGGAATCATTGTACAACATTCCAAACACGGGTAAATGTGGAGCTAATATGGCACATCAGGATGCGTAACAGAAAATTTGCTGCAGACTGCCTCCTGGACTATTAATGGATAGAGGCAGCTCTTAAATAATGTACCTCTTGCAGAGATCCACTCAAATTATCTATGGTGTGATTCCAGTTAATTATATTATTACCTCTAGTGCTAAAATCAATCAGAGGATGGGTAATGCCAATGTAATCCCTAATGGTATAGGTTAATTCAAGCACCAAAAAGGAAATTGGCAAGGTTTAAAATGGACTACAAAGACAGCTAGCCTAGTACTTCTACGAACCTGAATAATACAATGCACAAGTAAGTAGCTTAGAAGCAGAGCAATACAGTAGCTATAAAACGATATAAATCAGTATCAAAAACCTCAAGTAAAGGCATTACAACAGTTAAAGTAGAAAGAGATCAAGCTCTTTCATAGACGTACACAAAGACTTGGCCAATAAAGGCGAGACTGTCAACTGTTCATCATAAGTTAGCCCAGTAAACAAACTAAATTAATAAATACAATGGCCAAAAGGATTGCCCAATTATGCAAAAGCTTTTCCCTGACACGGTCCAATTATGCAAAAGTTTTTCGCTGACACACTATTTTCTCCAGTAACCCCTTCAGTAGTTTGTGTTGTGTATGCACAAGCACTAAAATGACACAATAAATCATTTTGCCTAGCGGTCAGTTCAACAGTCTGACCATGTATGCAGAAACATTCTCCTCATAAGTCCAGATGTACAGAAATGTCACTAAAATAACTGAAATACATCCTCTTAGAAAATGCACTCAGGAAAAAAAGAATAAAAATCCAGTAATTTATTAGTATTAAGCGCTTTCATCTCCTGTAAGAGACTTCATCAGAATACAACTTCCTACTAAAAAAGAACCATTTAAATACTTTCAATTAATGACATCATAATTGAACCTCATTAATTCCAAAAAGTTTTATACATAACATTAAAGAAACCATGTCATAAAATTTTGAATACATTCAGGAACCCCACTAAAATTCACATATTAGACATATAAATTCTACCTACTAAAAGTAATATAATATAAATTCACATACATAAATAAATGTCATGTTTAAAATTATATATATTGCTAAAATCTATTAGCTCTTTCCAACAACATGGGAGCAATGGAAACAGTCTTGTTCATAACGGGTAGAAACATTGCAGCTAACTTAAGCTGCCACTGAGTTTCTCTTTTCTTTAATAAATTCTTCCAATCCCCACCCCTAGGGTTCATTTTGACAATGTCCAATATTCCAAACACAAATTTCACAAAACCTGTACAAGTGAGGGAATGCTTATTAAGAGCACTAGATAATTTATAATTTTTTTATATCATTGTTGTGTTCATACACTCTGTTTTTAACATACGTTCTGTTTTTCCAACATAATAGTGAATACATGACACACATACTGCCAAGTAAACTAATCCAGTGGTATTACAATTTCCCTTCTTAAATGTAATTTTATTTTTCAAGTTATTGTTCAAAAACCATACTACTCTGCTTGCTAATGTATGGGCATTGCGCACACATCCCACATGGTCTAGTTCTTATACCCACCATATCAATCCTATCTATTTTCATTTCAAAAAGTTTTTTTCAGGTTTAGACCCATCCTATTAATGAACATTGGTTTCTCTCCCACTTTATTTAAAATTTCCCTGGTAGTTCTAAAAATATTCCAGTTAGATTCCATCACTTCCTTTATACTATTGATATTCCAATTATACTGCAATACACAGGTTTTTTCAAACTTTTTGGTCTGAAGACCATCCTTGGAATGGTTCACACCTGTAGTGAAACCCACCCCCAGGAGTGGTTTATAAAAAAAATCCCATTTGACATATACTTCATTCAAAATTTCTTCTACTACATATTTGGCGTATCCCCTATCTTGGAACATGCTGGAAACCTTTTCTAGCTCAGGGCCCAAATCCTTCAAATGTAAAGTCATACAGGCCACTCTGTTGGCATAACCCTTAACAATACTTCTCTTTTGTCCCATGGGGTGGTTACTTTGAAAATGCAAATATGCATTGCAAAAAGTGCCCTTTCTATATATTTTTTACATAAAAGCATCAAGTCCTTTTGAAATATAAGTATCCAAGTAGTTTATACCTTTGGTATCATACTGATATAAAAAATATGTACTCATGTTCAAGTACTGAATAAACTGTAAATCTCAGACTAACTACCCTCCCAGAGGATAAAAATGTCATCCAAATAACGTACATACAACTTGACACTACCCCAAAAAGGACAGTTTAATACATACTGATTCTCCCAACCCAGAACTACCAAGTTAGCATACTCAGGTGAACACACTGACCCCATGACTACACCCCTAATCTGTTGATAGTACTCTCTCTCAAACCATAAGAAATTGTTGTCTAAGACAATGCTCATCATCTCACAGACCAGTGTAGCCATGCCATGTTCCAGTTCGGATTCCTGAAATAATACCTGCTTAAACAGCATGAGACCCCCCCCCCCTTGGGAATACTGGTGAACAAATCCTTAACATCTATTGTTAAAAAAAGAATATTCTCTGTCCTTAACTCTTTTTTTATTAAACTCCAAAATTCCCAAGAATCCTTTATTAAGTGGGGGGGGGGGGGTCTTGTCAACCACATGTTGTACACAGGAATCTATTAACACAGGCAAAGGATGAATTTTGGTGCTCTTGGCTGCCACAATGGGTCTAAATGGTGGTTTCAAAACATTTTTATGAATCTTGGGTATACCGAAAAAAAAACGGTATTACAGGGTCCCTTCTATACAAAAAGTCATATAACTCAACATCAGTTCTTTCATCCAGCAGATATTCCTCAAGATATAAATCAATCCAAGTATAGGAAATATTAATTTGATTTCTAGAAACACCCAAATAGGTAGTCTCATCAAAAAGTAAATTCTGCTTCGCATTCAAATAATCTAAACTTTTGTATAGCACTACCCCTTTGTCTGGAACCATGACACAAATCTGTTCATCTTTCCTTAAATCCACCAAGAGGTTAAATTCCCCCTCTGTTAAGTTACCCTGTCTCCTGTTGTAACCCTGAGCCATGCCATAAGATATCTTCCAAGACAAGCTTTTCATATGTTTCAACTATAGGGTGTAGGATTATAGGTACATCTTTTTATGTAAAGAAATAGGTTTATTAGAACTCACTATATTTTCATTTTCCTTATTGCCAAACATGATTTCAAAATTTAATTTCCTAGTATACATCTTCAATGCAAGAATATTTTCCATTAATTCACCCTTAGAAGAGGGAATGAACTTAATTCCCTTGGAAAATAAGTTGAAATAATCATAAGTAATATTTCTATCTGTGAAATTATATATAGTGAACCCATCCTTTGTTTTCACAATATCCTGTCTTGTGTATGCTAATTTCTGTATCTGTTCCCATTGTGGTATGCATTCCTCCTCACTGGGTAATAACTCTTGATGTATACCCCTTCTCTGGGTACTGCTGTGCTAGTCTCTCAGAGTGTCTGATTACTGGAGAATCCTGTTCCCATTCCCCCATTTCTCCATCCATGTTCCAAGTCTCCCCTCTTCTAACCACTTCAGTATAGCTATTAGAATTCCTAACTTCTTCCCCATAAGGAACATAACGTTTGTTGTTAATTAATTGTTTAATAGGATAGACCTGTTTGTTCAAATAATTTTTCTGGCCCCTATCCAATTTGCGTTTTTTCTTTTGAAAAATATTATAACATCTCCTTTCCACTTTGTCAAGCACTTTGAAATACATTGCATTGTACTGAAAAAAACAACAAATCAGTTTTAATATTGTTATCCAAAACATCTGCCTCCTTAGCTATCACATCCTTTTGCTTTTCATAGTAGAACACTGTTGTTCTGAGCAAATTCAACTGTATTTCATCAAAAAACTGCACAAAATCATCAACAATTTCTTCATTGTACATTATATCAAAGGGGAATTTATACAGTCTTAACCCTTGTGGTATAATTTTTAAACTAACACATTGATTCAAATATGCAATGTCCATCTGTAAAGTTTTGAGTTTAAACAGTCCTTCAGGAAGCATGCTTCACTCCCTTCACTTTCACCTATATGCTCTAATGGAACTGCACCATCCCCTGAAAAGTTCACTGTTTGCTCAATATGGTGGAAAATTTAGCATTAACATCCCCAGGACCTGATACCTCATCCCCCTGCCTTTGCGAGGTACCAGAACCACCATTAGCAGAATTATTACTATAACCAGCAACATTTTTGTTGTAATGAACAGTACCTTGCAACGGACAACCACTGCCAGCTGAATTAGAGCCATTGGACAATCCTTGTGTATTTAAACTAATGTACTGGGTTGGAGAAGTGGAAAAAGTAGAAGAATTCACCAAACTGTGACTCCATATATCAGAAGCCACAGTTGCTTCCTGTTGCAGTCCCGGATCAACTCCCATGTGACCTGCACAGCCAATAGCATAGTCATTTCCTCTAAAATCACCAGGGGGCTGATTTGAAATGGAACATGCCTGGGTACTCATAAAACCATGGCTATTAGGATATAAATGGGACTGTGTACCCATAAAAGACTGCCCAGTGGCTAGGTATGAACAGTTTTCCTTCTGAATAAAAAGTTCATTGAATTTGGTAAGCTCCCCTTTCAACTGAGAGACTTCCAACCTTAGCTGCTTTACCTCCACTTTGGCCTCTTCGGTAACATCAGCCAATTAATTTGGTAAGCTCCCCTTATAACTGAGACAATTAATTTGGTAAGCTCCCCTTTCAACTGAGACAATTAATTTGGTAAGCTCCCCTTTCAACTGAGACAATTAATTAATTAATGAGGTTCAGTTATGCTGTCATTAATTGAAAGTATTTAAATGGTTCTTTTTTACTAGGAAGTTGTATTCTGATGAAGTCTCTTACATGAGATGAAAGCACTTAATACTAATAAATTACTGGATTTTTATTCTTTTTTCCTGAGTGCATTTTCTACAAGGATAGTATTTCATTTATTTTAGTGACATTTGTGTGTTTTTTACTTGGTGTGGTGTTCATTGGCAGGTATACAGAAAATTGAAACATTCGCCTAACTGACCCCTTCAGTATAACGTTGATGTATGCATAATCACCAGAATGGAACATTTACTCAAACAACCCTAGTAACATTTCCTAGTATATGCAATTACCAAAATGAAGGATTCACCCAAATGACCCCTTCAATAAAATTTTGATGTATGCAAAAGCACCTGAATTAAATATTTCCCCAAATTACTACCATTTTATAGCTTAATACATTTATTGCAAGAAATATCTGATAAAATGAGACTTCCACAGCTCATAAAACTTCACTTGTACTAACTTTTTCCATGCTCTGCTCCTATAGCCTACTACAAGAGAAGACCCACTGTAATTACTTGTAAAAATTTACATTTTACTGCACCTTGGGAAATGGACAGAAGGACTCTGCAGCTACTTGTGCAAATTTTTGATTCTTGAATCATTTGGAGGCATATGACTGATTTTTATGAAATCATACCTCCCCCCAAAAAATAACGAACTTGCGTCACATAACAAGTACACTGGGCATTAAATCTATTAATACTAAAGATTCACAGGAGCAGGGGTATGAATATCGGAATGCATTTTAACCAAATCTTCAACAGTCCCAAGGTGTACTGGTCTGATACAGTTCTAAACAACATTCCAATACAAAAAGTGCCTCAAAGTAAACTGCTAGGTGCTATGCATGTTGTGTTATCAAAATGGTACTGCAGCTTCTTAAACCGAACAGCTTCAAAGCATCTTGGTAAGGTTAGCACATGCACTACTCAAACTAAGCAATTTAATTATGTTTATACCCCATGCTTTTTTTTTTTTTTCATGTGAATTATGCTTCAGACTGTATACAATGGAAATGGACAAAGTAATTTCCTTATCACACATTGGGATAAAAACACTTAGGGACTGGACAGCATAACACCTTTTCATACCACATAAGGTGCCCAAGCAAGGAGTCAACAAAGAATAAAAGTATGTTTATTTCTGTTGTGCTTCCCATCTGAAAGATCATATGCTGAACAGGATTAGAAAACTACTGGTGGTGACGGGGTTGGCATAACACAGCAAAATCAAGTTGAACAACAATATTTTGCCAAGCAAAATATCCCAGAAATGTACTTACTGTATGTAGGAGACAAATGGCAAATCACTACCCCGCCCAGCTATGCCTCTGCACTCGATGATGTTATCCATTTGGTCATCAGAGACATTCCTTACAGCTATCAAACTGCATACTGGAATCTAACCCAGCATGAGATTCCACCAAATTATTCCACACAGAAAGTGAAATTGGTGACTGCGACCTACAAGTACTTCAGCCCTACACACAGCCCAGACAACAATAAACATGAAACGTTATATTTCATTCCTATACCTTGAACAATACACAGATTTCTTTTTGCAATGCCCCACATGGCTTTACTACCTGATCACCCTCCGTAAAGACTCCGTAAAATAACATAATTGCATTTTGTCTGTCCCCAGTATAAACTTTTATTTATAAATAATACATCTGTGTGCTCCGTTCTAGCCAGAAAATAACATGAAGGCCCTATTCCCCTCCCAAAAAGAAATTGAACCTAAAGACACATGGAAATACCAGCACACATGGTGCTTACAGTGTGGGTATGTTGTGAAGGTGAATGCAATGTTTTTTTTTTTTTTTTATGACATTGCCGAAGCTGTTAAATGACAATTTTCTGCAGTTAGCACGAGAGTGAGGAATGATAGCAATCCCTGGAAGGAGCAGCAGCTAAAGTTAACATTCATACGAGGGATAATGGATAATCACACTATAAAATGACAGTATTCCCCAAAAGGCTACTAGTATTTACTCATTCCATGTGCTCCAAGAAGTGACAAACACGTTTTCTGCAACCACTGGACTCAGGGCCCAAAATGAAAATGTGAACAGGGTACAGTAGAATCTGGGATTACAAAGGGTGGTTAAAAATGAGAACACAAAGTAACTGGTGGCCACTCTTTACTTCAGAAGGAGCGTACAACAAAATACATATTAGGCCATTTCTCCAACACTACAGATGTAACAGCATGAAACTGACAGCAAAGCAAAGCAGCCCCAGCAACAATAAAAGGTAGACAGTGCCTCAACTGAAACACCGGAACATCCACATTCTACAATGACAGACAGCCAAGCAGAACTAGAATAGTCCAGTCTTCAGACTTTGCTGATCTCTGGGCTGTGTCATAGTTCCTGTGTTGTCCATATCCTTATTTGGATAGGAGGAAGCTTCTTTGTTCACCAGTGGGAGTGGGGAGCACTGAGCAGCCTATTTGTCCCTAAAGGAGTGGTTCCAGCCCAGCAACTTGTAGTTTATTGGCTGTTTTGGGTCATTTCCTAGCTCTTTTCAACCCCCTGCTATAAAGCCCGCTTTAGCGCGCTTTTGCACTTGTATATGACTCAGCACAGCTCCTCGTGGTGTCTTGCAGAGTTCTACAAGCAGCAGAGAGTGAAAGAGTGACTTTCCTTTGATTTATAAGTATTTTTCTGGCTTTCTTTTTTTGACTGCTGTATTTCGACTGTATTTCGCCTAAAAGCATTTTCGTATTACTAAACTAGCTCTGCAAGTTGATCTACTGTGTTTGTGTTTGCTTCTGAACTGTTTGCACTTTAAAAAGTTTGTTTTCTGCTTAATTTAACTGTTAGGCTAACACACTCAAGTGCGCTAGCCGATTTAAAGCATTTACTGTTTGTTACTGTATCTTTTTGTCTGTTTGAAACAAAAAAAAAAACAAAAAAATATCCTTGTTTTCCCGCCTTTACTGAACTAGAATAGTCCAGTCTTCAGATTTTGCTGATCTCTGGGCTGTGTCATAGTTCCTGTGTTGTCCATATCCTTATTTGGATAGGAGGAAGCTTCTTTGTTCACCAGTGGGAGTGGGGAGCACTGAGCAGCCTATTTGTCCCTAAAGGAGTGGTTCCAGCCCAGCAACTTGTAGTTTATTGGCTGTTTTGGGTCATTTCCTAGCTCTTTTCAACCCCCTGCTATAAAGCCCGCTTTAGCGAGCTTTTGCACGAATTTGCACAAAGTTGCTCATAGAGCAGCATCGGGCAGCGCCGGTTAATCAAGTTTAAACTATTTCTGGCTCCGCAAAGTCTGCTCTTCAATTTTTCCCTTAGAACTGCTCTACTTGCAACCTAAACAGTCTATTCTCTATCTGAAAAGCCCAGCACTTGCTCCTAAAGCATTTTTATACAGATAAAGCACTCTTAAACAAAAAGGAAGTACTTCATTCACCTAAATCCCCTTGAGTACCCATTTCCCTATAGGTCCTTTCTGACTCAGTTACACAGCAATCCTATACACTATTCTAGCATGTCGAAGGGTCAGTTGCTGGTGTCCTCTCCTATTCAGATGGTGAATTTGGGAATCCTGAGGCAATGTTACAACTGCCTCATGTACACAGACAACCCTCTCCTCCTCCCAACAAATACAATATATGTGAGAGATGCAACTATATAGCCAAACTGGAGGCTGAGCTCTCTCAACTCAGTACTGGCAAAACCAGTCAGGAGGAGAAGGTAACCATGCACACCACAATCCCAGTCTCACATAGACCTATCACAACTGCAAACCAAACACATAAACACACAAAAACATACTCGGAGGCTCTAATTAAAAATCTACCAAAACAACAGAGGCCTCCAAAGCAGACACCCAAGCGACCACTATCTCAAGACATAGCACATGCAACACATAGTTCACAAAGTCAGTGTGCTAAACAGTCACAGCCCTTAAAGCCAAACAACATGCCAGATACACTTGTAATAGGTGACTCCATAGTCAGACACACTGACGTCCCGCTCACCAGACTGA
Source organism: Protopterus annectens (assembly GCF_019279795.1). Classification (NCBI taxonomy): domain Eukaryota; kingdom Metazoa; phylum Chordata; order Ceratodontiformes; family Protopteridae; genus Protopterus; species Protopterus annectens. Next base: position 184,234,890 of record NC_056750.1, on the reverse strand, counting down.
ACAAGAAAAAGGTTACAGTAAGCTGCCTGTCGGGCACTAAAATCCGCCACATAACACAAGCACTCAGATCACTCCAAAGCAAGTACAAATATGACTTAGTCATTGTCCATGCCGGTGTGAATGACCTGAGGTGTACCTCCCTGGACTACATGAAAAGAGACATAGAGGAGCTCTCTGATTATGTAGCCCAGGCCGGTATGACCCTGACCCTGAGCAGCATCTTACCCTCACCAAGAATGATGCCACAGTACAGAGACAAAATGATCAGCTTTAACAATTGGCTTAATTACTGGTGTCATTCTAAGGGGATCCAATATCTGTCTGCTTGGGATGACATGCTTGACAAGCCATGCTGCTTCGCAAGGGATGGCTAGCACCTGTCACCCCTGGGCTTCCGGATATTGGCCAAGGCTCTTGCCACCCCCATAGTGCCTTTTTTAAGCAAGGCTCAAAAGACAAACCCACCTCCCTAGAAAACACAAGTGAAAAAAAACTAAGGGTAATGCTGCTCAATGCCAGAAGTCTAAACCTTAAAATGCACACTCTCGAAGCCCTCCTCAGTATGGAGAACATCGATGTCTGTGCAGTGACTGAAACCTGGTTCAAGGCTCCTGAGATCACCCCAGTACTACCAGGTTATACCTCATATCATGCTTTCCGGCCCCAAAACTTAGACCGAACCACAAAAGGAGGGGGAGTATCCATATTCATCAAAGATACCCACACCTCCAGGTTAGTGGCAATGCACGAAGCATCGGAGACCATCCAGGTGCAACTAACCATAGGCAAAACTTCCCTACAGTTTATAGCATGCTACAGACCACCCTCTCAAACTCAGGAACCCCACTCAGCCTTCCTGAAGACACTGGAAAGTATGAACGTCTCTCCAAATACCATCATATTGGGAGACTTCAACTACCCAAACATAGACTGGGAACATTACTCAAGCCCCAACACCCTAGCCCAAAGGTTCCTAGAATTCATAAACTCAAATGCGATGGAACAACTAGTCACCACTCCCACAAGAGGAGATAATATACTAGACCTGATCATCACAAACATGGGGACAAAATGCTCCACACTGGAAGTATACCCCTCATTGGTGAGATCAGACCATAAATTAATCTCACTGGAAATCCACATCCCGCCCCCACCCCCTGCACAAAAGACCACAGTGAAGAATTTCTCAAAAGCCGACTTCACACTTCTTAAGAATGAAGTGGTATCCTTCAAGGCCCCTTGGCCAGTGGAAAGCACAACCCACACCGCGGAATCCTTTATAAATGCCTTCTACGGACACCTTCAAGAATGCATGGATCATGCAATCCCTAATAAAACCAAGACCCATTCCCACAAAGGCAGGCGTCCTGTCTGGTGAACCCCAGCCATTAACAAACTTTACAACAGGAGGATGAAGCTACTACATGACAGAGAAAAATCCCTAAAAGGGAAGGCATCTCTGATCAGTACTAGCAAAAAACTACGATCACTCATAAAATCATCCAAGGCCAACTTTGAGAGAAAAATCGCAAAAGACACAAAAGACAATCACAAGGCCTTCTTTAGCTATGTTAGAAACCTGGGTGGAAACTCCCAGATATGCTCAGAGTTAGTCCAAAATGACACAAAATACACTGAACCCACAGACATTGCCAACATTCTGGCAGACAGGTTCAGTGCAAATTTCTCCGCCCTCTCCCCCCAAAGGAGCAATATCTATCCCAGCAGAGTGTAGCCTCCCTAACATCTCAGATGCCCAGGTGAGAGCCACCCTCTCCAAAGCTAAAAACACAGCATCAATGGGACCGGACGGTGTCCCAGGCTGCGTGCTACATGAACTCCAAGAGGAACTAAACCCGCACATAAGGCTGCTGTTTAATCTTAGCCTTACTACAGGATATGTACCCAAAGAGCGGCGTACAGCAACAGTGGTCCCACTCCACAAAGGAGGTGCTTCTACAGATCCTGGAAATTACCGCCCCATAAGCTTGACAAGCCTGGTCTGCAAAGCTATGGAAAGGATCATTATGGAACTCATAAACAAAGACATTGGGGACCTACAGACATTGGATCCTACCCAATTCGGCTTTGTCAAGGGTAGATCCTGCCTTTTGAACCTGGTCGACTTTTTTGAAACAGTCACTAAGGCCATTGATGAGGGTAAGGCAGTTCACACAGCCTACCTTGACCTTGCAAAAGCCTTCGACACAATACCCCACTCGGGCATCATAGACACACTCACCAGCTTAAATGTAAACCCATATGTCACAAAATGGGTTGCAAACTGGCTCAAGGACAGAACCCACAAGGTCAGAATTGCTGGAGCCATGTCAGACTCTAAGCCAGTCACAAGCGGTGTCCGACAGGGCTCAGTCCTGGGAACCCTCTTGTTCAGCATTTATTTTTCCAAGGTGCAAGCAAACATAGGAGGATTGTGGCTGACAAAGTTTGCAGATGACTGCAAACTGGGCGCCATAACTGATACTCCAGCGGACACAAGCATCCTTCAGAAAGGCCTCATAGAAACGGATAATTGGTTCCAGAGCCATGGCCTTAAACTGAACGCCAAAAAATGTATAGTCATACCCTTTGGGACAAACAAGGTACCCACAAATTACCACATAGGTGGTAATCCATTAAGTACAGAAGAGGTAATCAGGGACCTAGGGACCCAAGTTGACAGTAACCTCTCATTTGACACTCACATTGCCAAGGTGGTTAGGAAGACCTTCTATATTGCCCACCTCATCATGAAGGGATTCATATCTAGATCAAGAGAGGTCATTGTGCCCCTGTACTCTTCTCTTATCAGGCCGATGATTGAGTACAATGCCCCATTTGGGATGTATCTTACCCGACACCTGCAGCAGTTAGAAAGACCCCAAAAGTTCCTCATCAAGAGGATAAAGGGACTCAAACATATGTCATATGCTGCCCGGCTGAAGAAACTCCAGCTCTATTCAGTCGCATACCGCCTACTCAGAGGTGATCTATGCCTGACGTACAAGGCCATGTCCAATCTGGAATTAATAGACATGCTCCACCTCAGAAAATCCAAATCCATCAGAGCCACAAGAGCAAGAGATTTGAACCTCAACACAGAAATAAATAGGACGTGCTGGAGGGACAAATTCATAACCCAGAGGCTCCCTACACTCTGAAACAGAATCCCAGTCCATGTTAGGCAGAGCCCCTCACTAACTCTCTTCAAGAGAAATCTTAACGAGTGGATGGGAGATCGTAGGTTTACCCCGGGGGTCATCTCTGTGTCACTGCTAGACAGAGGCACAGTAAACTAAACCCTAAATGGGTGTAGTATTCTCATCCCAAGGGGTGGCGAAAGCCACACACACTCTGGCTAGGCTTATAAATGCCCTAGGGCAGATAGCCTAGAATGAACCTATGAACCTATAAGAAGTAAAGGGGAAAAAAAAAAAAAAAAAATTGTATCTCTTAGAAATTAGAAAACTGCTTGTACCTCTGGTAATCTGTACAATCCGTGAGTCTCCAAATAAAACAGAGGGATCCAGTAGAGAAAAAATCTCCAAATATTTGCAGAAACAAAGGAAATACCTTTTGCTGGACCCTCTATTTATTTGGGGAAAACAAAAGAAAATAATGTTGGGGTGGAGGTGTGATGCAAGTGGTGGCTTGGATTACAAGAATCTGATTGGCTGCCATCATTTGCTTTATCAACTACTTTGGAAGCAGATTTTGTAGTAAAAGTTTAACGTGACCTTAATGTAATAACATGCTGAATTGTAACTACATAAGATAAATTGCAAGTTCAGTTACGATTTAAGCATGTTTTACATTAAGCTCACTACAAATCTGCAATGCAGTTTGACACACTTGTGGAAGGCACTCAGGGGTAACAGCCAGCAATTAGTATCTTCTCATGGCATGCTCGGTGTTAAGCACAGAGGCGCCATGAGAAGGTACTTGGGGTTAATGAGTTAAAGAAATGATTATTTACTTTTACTTTCTGCCAGAAGCACAGAACTGCCATGCTGATTTGCACTGCTAATGGCAAAGTATTAACATATGTGGAATAATATCTGAAAGTGTTAAACTTTGAATGGGAATTAATAGTAGTTTATGGTGCTCTATGCTGTCTTTCACACAAATAAGCATTATACACATACAGGCATGCATAAATCTGATGGCATCTAGAAACAACGTTTTGTGGTCATGTGTTAGGTGTCATGACTCACACATTTGTCATGACAGTTGCATTCAGTAAGTCCTTATATGTATGATGCATGTGTATTATGAAACACATGAGAGATTAAGCATGTTATTGCTGGTGGAAGCATGGCTTACAAAAACAGTTTTGAATCACAGAGGTTTATTGGATGACACAGTACTGGTGGAAAGAGATGACCAACTGGTGACAGGAATTTACAATACAGACATAAATAACACAGTAGTCCATCTTTCATTTCTGGACATAGTTGTGTTATGTTACTATTTGAATATCAGCATAATTATTCAGGCAAGATCTGTACAAAACAGGCTTCAAAATATGGAACAGCAACATTAATAAATCAGCAGGATAATAGGGTGGTAAGGAAATGTCTAACCAACATTTACAGCCACATGAGTCATACAAAACATTCTGAAACATTTTTTTCATCCATCATTGCCCTATTGACAACTATAATCTCTACATTCAACTTTTGAGTTTGTTGAAAAATATATTAAACTGAGTAAACATAGCTAAGTACAGCGGCACAAAGTGCAACAGAATAATGCAGCCGAACACAAAAAATTACAAGAGACAGCCATAAGGTATCTACTTCCATTTAGCCTTAGTTTGCCCAGTGCCAGATGTTACACAAATGCAGAGGTGGAAGAATAATGCTACAGAAGGAAGAAGATACATCAACAGGGTGAGATGAAGGCAGGGACAAAGTATTTTTTGACAGAAGGATAATGATGGGTCATGCCAATATGCAGCCAACAGGTACACATAAAATAGTGTAACAAAAACAGTCAGTAACACCTAGACAATGCCTGGATTATAATCCTTGAAAGTAGTCAAAACTCTATCTGTATGTGGGAGCATTATCTCATCACACCACAAAAGAATTACCATTATGCACCATCTAAGTTACACACCTGAAGCACAGTGTCAACTTATTGAAGTAGAAGAGGTGAACAGAGAGAGACAGAGACAGATGCAGAGAGGATTAGCAACAATATCTTTTGTGATACATGTAGGAACATATGACTGGTGTGTTACTCTTATGAATTCATCATTCATCTGCCATGCTCTGTACAATAAAGTGTTTGCTATAGGAAAAATAATGGGTTGACGAGTCCAACAGACATGAAGACATAATCAGGATAAGGTTGGCTTAATAAGTCTTCCTAATGTTTTTGCAAATGATGTCTTGCTGCACTATTCAAATTTATGTTAATAAAATGTTGCATATGGAGAGAAATACAGACATTTGCAGTTAAATATATAAGAATATGAAATGTCATAAAATAATGTGACCTGCAGATGTAATCATACTCATGATACTATGCAAAATATCACTCTACAAACAGGGTTATTAACTCAACACACAACATAGGAATTCCCACTATATTACATCCACCAGCATAATAACTGTAACTGTTTAGTACTGCCTTTACTCTGTATTCACATAGCACAAGTTAAGCAGACCACTGCAGATGAGATCATCAGCTTTTGTAATAAGATTTTAAACAGAGTTCTCTGTCACTCAGCATGCCTGTGCTAAGCCAACCTCCGCTCGAATGCTGAAGACATAAATCAAGGGCTTTTCCATGGGTCATTTCTGGCCAAGTGTACTGTTTCTGAATCTATTTTCTGACCAGATTCTTCTTCTTTCAGCTTTTCCCAGTTAGGAGTCACCACAGTGGATCACCTGTCCACTCATGATTGGCAGTGGAGTTTTACAGTGTTGCGTTGTCAGCCTGGTGCTCAATCTTCCACGGAAGGCACACGCATGCGCTCACTCCCACCTAGGGCCAATTTGGAGTATCCAATCCACCTACAGCATGTATTTGGGATATGGGAGGAAACTGGAGCAGCCAGAGGAAACCCACATGACCACAGGGAAGACATGCAGACTCCGCACAGAAGGCACCCCAGCTGAGGATCAAACTGAAAAATCCTCTTGCTGTGAGGCAGCAATGCTAACTGCTGCACCACCGCGGCCACCCCTATTTTCTGATCAGATTACATTTGTTAAAAAGTAATGGATAGGACAGTGGTGAAAATGGGTTTGGCAAGCAGAGGGTAGAATACAGGAAAAAAATCACAAGAATTTGCAGCAGGGTTGTGGGAGAGCACCATAGCTATCCACTTCTTCACAAAATAAATGTGCAATTGTACACACAGTTTCATGATATTGGAGAGACATCACACCATCGATGGGTGAAACCAACAGTATAATGTTGTATGGCCACTTGGACCAAATAATTATGTCAAGATGATATATGGATGAAGTGGAAAACACTGTATGAGGCAAAATTGTTGGGAGAAGACAGGTGCCAAATTTTTTTGAGGGGCAAGAGGAATGTGGAAGGTGCTTAGGAAGGTGATGGTCACATAGGTGGGTAGCTTAGGAAGCATGTGCAGGCATATATGACATTCAAAATACTCAGGAATGGTGATGGAGCAAATGTTTGTGAGACACTATGACTGGGGATAGGTAGGGATATTGGAGGTGCACCCATATCCAACTTGAGAACAGCGAGAATCTAGTCCTCACCCTCAGAACTGTCATCACTGTCTCCTGTATCAGCCTCATAGGTCAATGCTGAATGTGGCATTGTTTCAGCAATATGAAGCAGGACCTTTTCAACCCTGATGATACATGCACTGAAGCTCCTCTCAGTAATATCCTCCATAACGCCTGTCATCTCCTACTGGGTGACAAAATTGCCATCTTCACTGGTACTGCTCCCACAGGGAACCACTGCACCAGCAGCAGGGGCAGAGCAACCTAATGCAAGTGGAGCATGTAGGTCAGGAGTTGTGGAGACAATGCTGATAGGTTGTGAACCCAAAGTGCTGGGTATCTGTGTTGCCATCAGTGGAAGTATGGTGAGCTGATCCACAATGGTTGGTCTACCTCTCTATGCTGTTTGTCACTTTGTTTTCTGCAGCAAGGTTTATGAACAGCAGAATCTTAATGAATTCTAAAACCCCAAAAACAAAAAATGAAAAAAAGGAGATAGGGTGGGGGGAGAAAAAAACAGATAATCACATCCATACATTAATGTATTCAATATCCTTTTTTGGCAATGCATTTACAGTTATGATAATTTACTACTGTACACATTTGCCACATCCATATATAATGTCAAGGTATTAATGTGTCATAAAAAACAAATCTCACTGCAAGGATATAAGAAAGATGAGCTTTTATTTCCTGATGATGGACAGGGTATATTCATTTTAATGTAATAGTTGTGATTACAATATTTAAATTGTTTTTGACATATTATTGCTGTTAATATTTTAGAAATACTATCCTGTAACAAAAACTAACTGCTGTTTCTGGGTACTGAAACCATACACAGTTAAGCTCGTGTTCTCATTTCTTAAGGCAAGCAGCAAGAGTTATTTGGGAAGGTATATATGCTTGATACCAAGATAGAGGTATGTCTGTTTAAGATGCTAGTGACTGAGGGAATGAAAATATTTTTCTGGTTTGAATTTGGACCTGAATCATACTTTCTTGGTGTCTCTCTCAGGTGACAATCTCTCCTGGTGTACCTCACAGTTTGTTGCTAGTTTATCTGTAGCTGAACAGTACAAAAAGAAAAAAAAAAAAAAATATATATATATATATATATATATATATATATATATATATATATATATGTGTGTGTGTGTGTGTGTGTGTGTGTGTATAAATATATATATATATATATATATATATATATATATATATATATATATATATATATATAAATATATGTGTGTATGTATATGGGTTGATATCACTGTTGAAAGGCTGATGTACGATGTCACAGTTCGTATGGGGCAGGAAATTGAATGCAGAGCAGTCGAATGTGGTTAGTCGAGAAAGTGCATACTGAGACTGTGGAGGGAGGACGCACTTCAGTGAGAAATAGGGAAGTAGCCCATTTCCTCACTGTAGTGCGATCTCAGAGTTGGTATATTTAAGTAGGGGGATGGGGGGGAGCCCCCCACATGGGGGTGCAGGGTGACGTAGCCCCACTGCAAAATAGTAGAGGTTAGCTAACTGTAGTATCTGAAAGAGGGGAATGTCAATATTATGGAATGCACTTTTTTGTGCAAACTATATTCGACATTCCTCTCTTTAGATATGTTAGGCTTAGGTGTTATTTTTCAGTCAAATGCACATTTGATTTTAGTGCATTCAACCATATCATGGTAAAGTTGTATATATATGTATATATATATATATATATATATATATATATATATATATATATATATATATATATAGATACAAAAGCATAATGAATAACTGTATTGGCTGGCTAGATAATTAATTAATGTCATATCATAGACAGTTTAGGGGATCAGTATACTTACACAACTGAGAGGTGTTTGCAGTCTTACATTTAGCCTCCCATTAGCTAAAGAGGTCTTTCATGCACTTCTTAAGGTCAGTGTAGTGGTCATGACATTGTCCCCAGTGCCTGAAATTACAGTTACACTGGAGACAGCCTTGGCTAAGTTATCCCAAGCCTCAGCCTTATACTGAAACCCAGCATAATCCCGTTGCAGCAGGCTATGCCTATAGTATTTCATAAGGAGTGACACAAATATCCTGGACTCCTCAACACCCCACCTTTGTGCTCCAAATTTAGCACCATTTTCTTCAATGGCTTGACTTTCATTTGTAGCTGTTTGGAAGGCTACATATTACGAATTGTGGCATATTTTGATGCTGGGGCTTACACTTTGTTAGTTGTACTAGCTGATAACTGAGAATGCAACATTTGAATCTTAGCTTATTAATATTTGTCACAGGAGAACTTCCTTTTAAGTATGGTAATTAGAGATATACTGATTTCAAAATGAATGGAGCTATACTTCAGACAAGCCTATATGTATGTGACTTTTAGTAGTCTTCAGAATGTATTCCTATGTAAAATGCAGTATTTCTGTTGACACACTTCATATGGATGGGGTCCCATGACCTGAGTGATATAGGTTGGAGTATGTTACATGCATGCTTCACGTGACACACCAAATTTAAGCACATGGTTAGGATATGCGATGAGTCATGATGACTGCAACAAAAGAATTAGTCCCACTTGCAAGTGCATTTTAGAATGAATATCATCATTGTCATGTTTAAGAAGCTGTACACATATATGTATAGCATTAATGATGTATGTTAAACAGAGAAGTTTAGTTGAACAAGCATTACTGATACATTGCTTGCAGCAAACATGCTTAATTTTCTCATTTGTCTTTAGTTTTATATTCTCAATCAAATTTTGTTTGAAACAGGATTCTGACACCCTTTGTAAAAGTATCTCTTATCTGGATTGGAACCCTTAATCACCTGTGCTCTTTATCTAAACTCACTCTAGCCACCCCTTGTACCACAGAGATAGGTAACTGACAGAAGGAATTTCTGCACTTAGTACTATCCAGAGTCCTGACTGAAGTGTATTGTTGTCAGGCATATTTACGCTACAGAAGGCAGCCTAAACTATATTTTTTCAGTTTTTCCTTAAGCAGTGAACTGTGTTTTCTCACTGACTAGAGAACAAATGCACATGGCATTGAAAAAATATATGAGAAATAAAAAGTTGACAGTAAAATTAATTCAGTCAATGGGTATATTTAGCAATGACACAGCTGGAAGTACATTCAACTGACACATTCATCCTTTTCACATCTCCTTAACACATCTGAACTTCTATTTTTGAAACACATTATCAGGACTGTAGGTAATGGCAAATAATGTTAAAGTGGGCTTACAACAGCTGACATGTTGTTAGCAATACTGGGAATAGATTATTTTCACATAGCAACACAGTGATATCACAAAATGTGTGTCAATATTCAGACCCCCTCTCTTTAAAATTATCACTTCAATAAATTCAAACCCAACATCAGTTGTTTTGTTTCGGTAAGCTCACTGTACTTACATCTTCTGCCCAAGAAAAGGATGCCTGACAGGTGTATTTCCTTCACTGAGTACTTTCCAGAATGCTGGTGACCACACAATGCTGCCATGTTTATTTGGATTATATAAAGCAGCCTAAACAAAATTTTTCACTTTTTTCCCTTTGGCACTGAACCTTGTCGGCTTGCTGCAGAGTGCAGAGCAAATATAAAAGGCACTAAAAAAAAAAATATATAGATATATATATCTATATATATATATATATATATATATATATATATATATGTATATATATATATATATATATATATATATATATAAATATATATATATATATATATATATATATATATATATATATATATATACATATATATATATATATATATATATATATAGATACAGATATATTTATATAGATTCAGTTCGGAATCTTGAATTTCCAAACCATCAAATTTCATATGATCAAAACCATATGATCGAAGTTTCAGAATGTCGAAATTTCAAAATAAATCCAACAAAAAAACACACTTTCTCAACATTTCTGCAGGAGGCAAGCCCTTCCTGCACTCCCCACACCTTTGCTACTTTAATATACCAACTCAAAGATAACACTACAGCAAGGAAAAGGGAAATCTGCAGTTCTGTGCTGCATGCAGATCTCCTTTCAGAATTTCTAAGTTCTACAACTTTGATCATATGGTCTTGACCATATGAATTCTGAGGTTTTAAGATTTCGAGATTCCAAAGGGAATCCATATATATTTTATATATATATATATATATATATATATATATATATATATGTATAGGGGTTTATATCACATCATCAAATCGCTTAACATCGAACAGACTCAAAATGCTGTTAATGGGAATTTCAAATGGGGAGATGACACTGTAAGGGTGTAGGCAGGGGGCAAGCCCCCTGCACCCCCACTACTTAAATATACCAACTCCGAGATCGTGTTACAGTGTAAGAAACAGAAATCTTCCGTTTCCACACTGTAGTGCACTGAAGTGCGATCTTGGAAGTGGTATACCTAAGTGGAAGGTGGTGTGTGGGGTGCAGGGGGTCTTGCCCCCCCTGCATGGAGCAAGTTGTCATTGATCTGCACTCCACATTTTTTTTTCAGCTTCGATGTTTTCCAGTTCGAAGAAGTCAGTTCGATGATATGCGATTCAATGATGTCTGCTTTCGATGATGTGATATACACCTGATATATATATATATATATATATATATATATGTATATATATATGTATATATATATATATATATGTATATATATATATATATATATATATATATATATATATATATATATGTATGTATATATATATATATATATATATATATATATATATATATATATAGATATAGATATCTATATATATATGGGTCCCCTTTAGTAGATTAAACTTTTGCATGTTCGAAGCTCATATGGCCAAGACCATATGCTAAAACTTGTAAAAATTCAAACGGACTGAATGGAGATCCACGTACAGTGCAGAACGTGAAGATTTCCCTTTTCTGCAATGTAGTGTGATCTCTGAGTTGTTATATTTAAGTAGGTGGGGTGTGGTGAGGCACAGGGGGGGTGTAGCTCCCCCTTCTACAGATGTCTAGTTTTGTTTTTAGTGTTTTTTTTTTTCTTTTGTCTTCAGTGTTCGAACTTTTACAAGTTTGATCATATGGTCTTGGCCATATGAGCTTTGGACTTATAAAAGTTTGATCTACTGAAATAGATAGACACACACACACACACACACACACACACACACACACATATATATATATATATATATATATATATATATATATATGGGTCTACTGTATATATTTGAAAACTCACTTCGAATATAAACAGTAGACCCGTGGTTACACAAAAGTGCACTTCAGAGAAAGTGCACTTCTGCAAACATTGGTTCAACGAACTGATAAAGAACACAGTAACATTGTTTTTGCAGGGGGGCAAGCCCCCTGCACCCCTCACACCCACCTACTTAAATATACCAACTCTGAGATTGCACTACAGTGGGGAAACACATAAATTCCCTTTCCCCACTGTAGTGTGCTTCGGCACCTTTGTTCCTTAACGTCTCATTGAACCATTCTTCTCAGAAGTGCACTTTCACTTAAGTGCACTTTCGCATAACCGAGAATCAACTGTTTGTTTTCAAACAAGTGGATTTTTGGTCTTTTTCAGTAGACCCATATATATATATATATATATATATATATATATATATATATATATATATGTATGTATATATATATATATATATATATATATATATATATATATATATATATGGATCTACTTTCATTACACAAAAGTACGATCCACTGAATTGCAATTACTTGCGCTGAATCCACCGAAGCTCCACTTCAAAGAATGAAAGGACTGCCAAATTTCTTTCACAGGGAAAGGAACCACTTGAGCACCATGGTGAACTGTGCCCTCTCTTCCATGTAGTGTGATCTCAGTGTTGGTATATTTAAGTGGGGGCTATGAGGGCGTGTGGGTTGAAGCCCCCAACATTGGTGGACTTACTTTTCCTCCATTTCGTTTGGTTCCCCCAGTGGTCAAGTGGTTCCTTTTTCTGTGAAAGGAATTCATCAGTCCATTCGGTCGTTGAAGAGGAGCTTTGGTGGATTCAGCTCGAGTAAGTACAATTTGAATGATCATACTTTCATGTAATGAAGATCCATATAATATATATATATATATATATATATATATATATATATATATATATATATCTATATATATATATATATATATATATATATATCTATATATATATATATATAAAACAGAGAATAAAGCTAACAGTGAAATGCCTTCAATCAATTCGTATATGTAGCAATAACCAAAGCAAGACGTACATTCAAGTGACACATTCAACCTTCACATATCTTCTTGCAACATCACGCATGTAATTTGTGGAACACATCATCAGACTTGTAGTTAAAGACAAATGACCAAGTGGACACACAGTAGCTCACATACTGTAACAAAACTGAGAATAGTGGAGTTTTACACAAGACAGTAATACAAAGAAAAGTGCATGCACACACACACACACATACACACACACACACACACACACACACACACACACACACACACACACACACACACACACACACACACACACACATATATATATATATATATATATATATATATATATATATATATATATATATAGCCATACCACCCACTGTAAAATTAATACTTAACTGTAATCAAGCCCTTTATCCTGCCTCTTATTGGTCTTAATTCACTTCAGATGCCCGTTGTTCAACAGGGATAGTTATCAGGGATGCAGAATTTAGTCATTCAATATTATCCAGAGTTCTGATGAAAGCAAACCATTGCTTGGTGATTTTGAGCTACAAAAGGCAGTCTAAACTAAATTTTACACAAATGCAGAAGGCAATAAAAACATTTACAAAAATCGTTTTGGATAACAGGTTAAAGGAGCATGACATAAATCAAAGTGTATATCTACCAATGAGCAGAGTTACTGCTACATTACAATGGCACATTCATCCTTATCACATCTCCTTGTCTTGCACAGTTATTAGTTATGTGTCACATTATCAGGATTTTGTAATGGCATGGGAATTAAAAAGGGGACAGGGAACAGCAAAAATTTTTCATTTTTGAAACAGCGCACACAATTATTATTGACATCATTTCAAATTACATTTCTGTCTCTCACTTTTAATGAGTACTGCCTTACTTGAATTTTCTACCTTAACACATTCATACACCAAATGAGTGTCAAGATTTATTATGACCTTTCCAGTAAAATGATCTGTGAGCAGGTTTCAAACACTCCATCACCATTACTGTTTCTCTAAGCTTAACGTATTTATACATTTCACCACAGAGATAGATGTGTGACAGCTTGAATTTCTTCATTTAGTACTGTTGAGAGTGCTGAGAAAAGTGTACAAATGCCAGTCTCAATTGCATTATTGATTGCATTCCAAATTGAATTTGTCAGTTTTTACCTTAAGAAGTGAAGTGCCATTCATAGCTAATGAGTTTTGCCAATCAATGAAGTGCAGTGATAAATGGTGTGCAAAACAATCAAGGGAGAAAAATGACAAATTTTGAAACAAGAACTTTAAATATAAATTCTGATGATTCCTCAACTTTACTATCTTGCAACAAGAACCTGAGAATATGTGAACCATCAAATGCTGGTATTAAGAAATATCATCTGAGATAATTTCACATAACTGACACTGAAAATGACATATGTTAGCAAGGAGCACAAGTGTTTAGATGTACTCAGAATGTGACATTGTATCAAGTCACAGTGAAAGTGCAAACAAAACAAGTTAGGGAAGTTGTCCTTTCTCATTTTTTAGTAAATGTCTGGATGAGTTTTATATGGCAGCAGTTAGGATACACATGTACTCATGCAATATTAAACAAAGACTGCAAGCAATGTAGTAGATGTAGTGCTTTTGTTCATCATGGTGACTCATACCCTTTTCAATGCTTATCTAACAACAATAGCATCTGCCTTTTATTTCATATATCTGTATCAAAGGTTAACATACTTCATAAATATGCACAGAAACTGTGATAATTAAAACACCATTTGAATGTTAGGAATGTTGTTCTCTTAACTCAGTCAATGTAATTTCAGACCTTTTATTAAGCCTGTTCTCCCTGACACACTCTCATTAAGTGTACATTAAATAAGGGAGACTGTGAAACACTGATTGTTCCTGCAGTCAGACTTATCAGAGACAAGAAGAAGACATTAGCAGGTATCACTTCTCATTGTTCACCCTTGTAGTGCTAGGGCTTGTGCATGAAATTATATAGCTCATTAAACCATGTTTAACTTCCCTGCACTTTGTGCATCTTGTGATATTCAGGAATGCTGACACCTCACTTGTGCATTCACAGTGCTTACAGGGCTGAATCTGTACTATATAAAGGTAAGTGTGTAGTTATCCACTTCTATCATAGTGAGGAAACTGTTTGTATCTAGAGAGCTCAGTGCTGCTACATACACACAACTTATGGACATTTATCTGCTTTCTACACTGCTTTCTTATCAATGTATTTTGACTTTTCATACATAATGCTTTTAGTGTAACAATAATGATGAAATGAAATGCCCAATACAAATTTTGTTTTAAATCTTTCTGATTTTTCTTTAACCTTTACTATTGAAATAGCCCATGTGTCTCAGTTATTTGTCCGCATTACAAAGTTTGATACAGAATGCTACCTGACATATATTTTGTACATTTTATTTTTTTGGTACATGAACAGTTATTGCAGAAGAGTGCAGTATAGTTTTGTAGCAAGGTCAGATATTTTTTCATCTGTAGCCTAAATAATGTGTCAGGTTTGTGATATCTACCTGGCTGCCATCCACAACAGTGAAAATGACAATAGACTAGATTATTACATTTCTACTTGTGCATTGTGAATTAGTATTTCTTAATGCTGTGATGTATTACACAGTTATACAACCAATTCTTTTCATTACAGAACTGTTTGTTATATATTTGTTATTTTATTATTATATATTTAATTTTTTTGGGGTCATGCTGTCCTATCTTGTGTGTAGTGATAGCAAGTGTTACATTTAAAACAGTTGTGTGGATGATGGATGCATACATTCACAGTTAATTGAGTTCACAGTTATCCTATCTGTCTATTATAAATTTAATTTAATTTTGTGTCCATTTTCTGTTTCATCTCATACAGGGAGGTGGCATCCAAGAAGAAATCTTTACCTCACAACGCCTCCATTCACTGATGTAGAAAATAAGGTTGTTATCCAGGCCTTATTTTGCCATGCAATTTTTATCTTTAGGAGAGGTAGAAGTGACTAGTCTTCCATAGACATGATATGGCAGCAGGTGGTCAATGACACCAATGTTATTGGAGGGCATGGGAGAAGTTACTGTCAAATGCAACACAGGGCAAGTGATATAACGTTTGACCATCATAGAGCAGTTGCAGTAGCTACAGGAGGTGGTCCTGCTACTGAATAATCACTAACTGAAATAGTGAAGTTCCTGTCCACTGTCAGAGATGTGAGTAGCTCAGCAGACAGTGCATACAGAATCCTTGATGTTCGTGCTGATGGAGACAATAAACCCAGAGTGTCTTAAATAGCAATTCCAGTTATACAAAATTAAAATAATTGCAAGTTGTATATCTATATGTATATATTGCATATGTCTGATATATCTAGAGCTAGTGATAAGTGTGAGTTGAATGACACAGTAATAAAAAGATAGAAGATGTTTGGATGATTCAATTGGTCAGCAGATTTTTGTATGATAATATTCTTAATCTCCACATGTAAAGGGGCAGTTCTTTATTTATTGTTTTATCTGCATTGTGATACTAATCAAACTTCTTTCCTTTCCCTTCCTTACATATGGGGACTGTAAAGCCACCTGCACATGGTAAGAACACATTTATTTATTTTTATTATAAAAGACAGATTCAGATCAAATTGAGAGTAATGTTTGTATTGCATTAGCATCTATTTTAACATACCTTTCATATAAGACAAATTTTTGATGAATTTTATTCTCTCTTTCTCTCTTTGTTAAGTTTATTGCCTGCTATCATAGGTGATCCTGACAGTAGCACTGCAGAACTCCTACCACCGGATATCAGAGTATTGGTAGCCTATGATGATGGTGGTGCAAATACAGAGACAAAGTCTAGGGGTGTAGATATTCAATCTGACACTGAGGTTGTGTCTTCCACATCTCCTTCCCATATCTTGGACACAGTCAGTATGCCTATGTCTACCCATGACACAGACACAGCTGATATAGTCCAGGCTGAGGATGACACAGTTGATCAGGGTAGTGGGTTACTCCAGTTTCAGAGCTGGTTGCTTCTCTTTGTAGCCATCACAAGGATGAAGTACCACACAGGAGGGTTGGTAGCAGTGCTCAGAGTAGGTTTCCTCTACACCCTGCTCCTGGAGTGACATTAGGTGCCACAAGTCATATGTGTAGGAAGGTAGTGGAGGCACAGGCACATTCCACCAGGGCCTCAGAAAAGATAGTACCAGTAATAAACATTGTGCATTCTGACAAGTTTGACTTCCTTAGCCATGTGGTTGACTCCTAGGATAGGATGAATGAAAGCCTGGATTAGATTAGCATGGAATTTGGTATATTCTGATGTTTCCCTTTGTTTTCTAGCTCTACACGATATGTATAGCTGTTTAATGAATACCAAATTAGTGCTATATCACGTTGGCAGTGAGCTGCACTTAGTGCAGCTGTTAATGAATCCAGGTCAGATTCATTAACAGCTACACAATAGTGCTGTGTTTAGTATTCATCAAAAGGTTCTGCATAATGTATAGAGCTGACAAACAAAGGGAAATGGCAGAATATGCTAATAACAACATAAAGAGCTGAATTCCATGATAATTAACCAGTCCAACATGCTGGAGCTATTCAAGAAGCTATAAAACAATCATGTACACTCAGTGCAGCCTTTTGCGCTGTAAATCAAAACTCTTTGGAATACAGCATTATCGCACTTAGAAAAAATGTTAGGGGTTGCTGCTGCTATTATTATGCTGTATGTGCAACGTGCTTTAAGTCAAAGTGTTGCTGCTGCTGTTAGATATTGCGCAAGAAGAAAAAGGATGTTTAGACCCTGTTTGACCTATCATGGATTGAATGGCATGGAAATTGCTGATAGATACAGGGTAGACAGAGAAAAACTGGAGGAGTTATGCAACCTCTGCCACCCTCACCTCAGGTCCCAGGATATCATTGAATACTCATCCAGTGGAAACAAAGGTATGTCTAGCGTTACATATAATAGCTGATGGTGCTTTCCAAAGACCCGCAAGGGATATTTTAGAAGTATCACAGACATCAGCCTCTGGAATATTGCATCAGTTTTTAAATGTGATACTATTACAAACAAGGGATCACATCTATTTTCCACACACTTCACAGGAGAGAGAAAGAGCCATGCAGGAATTCTGTTTAGTAGCAATCTTCCCTAAGTATTGGGAGGGATCACAGATTGCACACAAATATAAATAAAAGCCCCACTCCTAGGGAAGGAGGTACAAACACAGAAAGTGTTTCCACTCTATAAACTGTCAGTTTGTCTGTAATGCCCAAAGGATCATCTACAGTGTCTGTGTAGGTAACTCGGGCAGTTTCCATGACTCACACATATGGCACATCTGTGAGCTGTACACCAGGTTTGCTAGGAGTGACATTCCTCAAGAGCATCTCGTGGGGGTGCAGGTTATTAACTGGAGCCCTGGCTCATGAAATCCACAATAAATCCACACAATATCACTAAGCAAGGATACAACATGGCCTATGCTTAAACTAGAAATATCATAGAATATATGTTTGGATTGCTCAAATCAACCTTCCTGTGTCTAGACACATCAGGAGGTGTAATGCAATATGACCCAGGCACCTCTGCTGAAATACTTACAGTCTGTGCTATGTTAGATATTATAAATCTCAGGAAACAGCTTCAACAAGGACTGCAGGGGGGGGGGAACCACAGTTTCAAACACCACAGGAAGGGTCTGCAGCAGCAGATATAGATGAGGAGTCTGAGGGAGAACCAGCAACTGCAGATAGTGTTGGCATACCTAGGCATGTATAATACACCCAGCTCTGGGCAAGAGGCAAAGAACAGAGCACACAGTTACTACCGAGGTTAAAGCATTGGATACTACACATGTACATATGGAAAAACTGATGCGTGTCAAACTCACAACCTTTACTTAACCATGTAATGGTTGTGTTCTGATAGCATCAGACAGAGACAACCCAGAAAGACACAAACGTTACCTGCAATGATGTCAAGGTAAGTGAAGAACCTGTAACAAAAAAACTTAGAACTGAGTACACTCATATGGAAATATGTATATGCCCCTAAGGAGAGCATTTGTCTGACTTGCATATTTATGTCAGCAATGTCTCCTGTGTCAGACTTTTGCAATATGCAATTACATATTATAGCCAATATTGTGCATCAAAAATTTCAATTGCCCACAGCTTATAAAACATGGAACAGTTCAATTATACCCTCACTAGAACAACTGTAACTAGAAGCAAGACTGAAGTACCTACTGGTTTACTTACAATACTAACTGAAATACACTGAGGTTCAACTATTATATAAGCAATCATTCACAAATGAGTAGGAACAAGAAATCAAAAACTTTTCATCAGCCATACAAATTGATAAATGCAAGCTTGTGAGTAAGCAAGAATTAGCTATCCACTGTGTGCAACAGACATATATACAACCCTAAGTCACAAAGACATGCAAAGGGTAGGCTCAGCCATTATTATTTGAACAAGGTGAGGGTGGTAGGAGAGCAAGGTAGACACCAAAAATGGAATTATGTGTGAGTAAGAAACACGTTTATCTATCATAGCATACAGGGTTCAGGGACAGTAAAAAAAGATATATAGCTTGCATGTGTGTGTAAGGTGATAATGGGTAAATTATTTTTTGTTTCAATGTGTGTGTGTGTGTGTGTGTGTGTGTGTGTGTGTGTGTGTGTATCTGACATTTTGAACAAGCATAAGGTGTACATTGTAGAGCAGTCAATTCAGTGTTTTCAGTGTTGTTATCTCATCCATGAGAACCACCTCTGCCAGGAGTTGCATTGCTACTTCTACGGCCATGGTAGAAAGTTGGGGTGCTACCTGAATATGAGTGATGTCTGCTGGATGAGCTACCCCCACAACTATGTCCAGAACCATAATACCATGGCCTACCACACCTGGTTTTGTGGACACCACAATCACTGACAAAGTATTGAAAGTAGTGTCACTAGTGGACAGGGATCTTTCCCGGCCATGCCTGCTAACACCAGAACATGCAGTGACTGTCTGGTCATGTGGCTGCCCACCCTCTCCCAGCAGACATTCCATCACAGACGCTGCCTGATCCAGTGTGTCATTCATCCTGTCCAAGGAGTCATCCACATGATTCAGGGTGTCACTCACGTCAGAATGCATGATGTTTACTACTTGCTCTGTCTCTTCCGAGACAGTGGTAGAACATGCCTTTGCCTCCACCACAGCCCTAGACATACATTTTTTGGCAACCTAATGACACATCAACATTGGGGTAGAGTGGACAACATGCATCTTCCAAGTACATCTATCAACCGTATTATGTGACACCTCAGCCTCATGATGACTATAGGGAGAAATACCCAGCTCTGCAACAGGAGTAACCACACTACCCCAAACAACTGCATCACTCTCAACTTGCCCTATATCAGAGGTCTCTGTGTCATGGGTATGCATAGGCATACTGACTGTTTCTGAAATATGGGAAGGGATTGAGGGAGCCAAAACATCAGTCTCAGACTGACCTTGTGTACCCCTAGACTGTTCCTCTTCATTGCCACCATGATCATCAGAAGCTAAAGGTTTTATGACATCATGTGGTAGGAGTTCCACAGTTACACTGTCAGGATCACCTATGATAGCAAGCATTAAACATAACAAATACAAAATAAAATTAATCACATATTTTTCTCATATGACTGGTATGTTAAACTCTAATAGATACTAAAGCAACACAACTTTACTCACTTTCTCGCACATAGACTTAATTCTACCTTATATATAATAATAACAATAACTAAATGGAGGCCCAACATGTGAAGGTGGGCTTGCAGCCTAAATGCCCCTGTACATGCAGAAGGGAAGGAAAGAAAGATGGTAGGTATCACAATGCAAAAGAAACAAGAAAAAGAGAACAATTCACTTTACTTGTGCAGACTAAGAATGCTATCATACAAAAATGTACTGAACAGTTGGATTCCACTAACACCCTCATTTATGTCTGTATTACTGTGTCATCTGACACACTTATCACTGGCTCTACCTGTATTACATATCTAAGATATAAACATATAAAGATATATTGATGGCATTTGCATTTAAACAACCTAGAAATTCTGCTTGAGACTTCCTGGGTCTGTCATCCACATCAGCACCAACATCAAGGATTCTATGTGAACCCTCTGCCAAGCTGTCTGCATCCCTGACAGTGGACATGAACTCCTATGTTACAACTAGTAGTTGCTCAGTAGCAAGGCCACCTCCCATAGCCACCTGTTCCCAGGAAACTGCAACTGCCTATGGCAGGCAGAGGTTAACATATCATTTACCTGGTGTTGTATCTGGGAGTAACTTTTCCAATGACCTCCAAAAGTGTTGATGTCATTGACCATCTGCTGCCATATCCTGTCTTATACAGATTGGTCACCTTTATAGTTTCATAGGTAGGTACTAGGCTATCAGCCCAAGGGCCTAAGCAAGCCTAGCCAACAAGGTTCCCTGGCTTACGCCACCCAAGAAAGTTATTTTCCTGTGCCACTGACGAGCAGAGACACAGAAGTGATCCCCAGGGTGTATTTCCTATTTCCCATCCACTCATCAAGATTTTTCTTGAAGAGTGCAAATGAAGAACTTTGCTTGACATAGATGGGTAGCCTGTTCCAGAGTATGGGAAGTCTCTGGGATAGGAATCTATCCCTCCAGCATGTCCTATTTATTGTAGTGACAAAGTTTAGGTCCCTAGAGCATGTAGCTCAGAGGGATTGGGATTTCTTTAGGTGTAGCATGTCCAACAGCTCTGGGTTTGACATAGCTTTATATGTTAGGCAGAGATCACCTCTGAGTAGGCAATATGCTACGGAGTAAAGCTGGAGTTTTTTGAGGCGGTCAGTGTAGGGCGTTTGTTTGAGTCCAGTAATCCTCTTTGTGAGGTACTTCTGTGGCCTTTCCAGCTGCTGCAGATGTCTTGTGAGGTACATTAAAAAAGGGGCTAATGAGTGATTTGTAGAGGGTAACGATGACCTCTTTTTTCCTGGATGAGAACCCTTTTATGATGAGGTGTGCCAAGTAGAAGGACTTGCTGACTACTGTGGCGATGTGACTATCAAAGGAGAGACTACTGTCCACCTGGGTCCCAAGGTCTCTTATCACACATTCGGTGTTAAGTAGATTGCTGCCTATGTGGTAGTTCATGGGTACAGAGTTTTTACCAAAGGGGATGACACTGCACTTTTTGGCGTTGAGCTTGAGGCCATGGCTCTGACACCAGGCATCTGTCTCAGAGATTCCCTTCTGTAGGATGTTCACATCATTTGGGGACTTGACTATGGCTCCTAGTTTGCAGTCATCTGTGAACTTCATTAGCTAGAGGCCTTCTGTGTTAGCCTGTACTTCAGAGAAGTAGATACCAAACAGGAGCGGTCCCAGGACGAAACCCTGTGGTACTCCACTTGTCACTGGTTTCAGGTCAGATTTGGAGTCTGCAACTTTTACAGTGTGGGTTCTGTCAGTGAGCCAGTTGGCAACCCATCTTGTGACATAGGGATTTATGCCTAGTTTATTGAGTTTAGCTATAATTCCAGAATGGGGGATGGTGTTGAAAGCCTTGGCGAGGTCAAGATAGGCTGTATGAACCACTTTACCCTCATGTACAGCTTTGGTGACTGCCTCAAAGAAGTCAATCAGGTTCAGGAGGCATGATTTGCCTTTCACAAACCCGAACTGGGTGGGATCCAGAGTTTGGAGGTTACCAATGTCTTTGTTTATGAGTTCCATGATGATACGTTCCATGGCTTGCAGACCAGGTTCGTCAGGCTAATAGGTCTATAGTTCCCGGGATCAGTGGTGGCTCCCCCTTTGTGGAGTAGGATAACCATTGCTGTGCGCCATTCAGTGGGCCTGATGCGAGGCTATTATTGAACATGGTGCTTAAGTGGGGAGCCAGTTCATTCTGAAGTTCGTGTAAAACGCAGCCTGGGATGTTGTCCAGTCCCATGGATGCTGTGTTTTTGGCTTTAGAGAGTGCAGCTTTCACTGTGTAGTTGTGATTACAGGGACTCTGCATTCTTCCTGTATAGATATGGGCCCTTTAGGGGGTGAGGGGGGGGGGTAAAGTTAGCACTGAACCTATCTGCCAGGATGTTGGCAATATCAGTTGGTTCTGTAATTTTCATGCCTTTGTGCTGTAACTCGGAGCAGATCTGGGTGTTGCCATTGAGAGTCTTGACATAGCTATAGAATGCTTTGTGGTTGTCCTTGGAATTAGTGGCAATTTTATCTTCATAGCTAGCTTTGGAGGATCTTATAAGGGATCTCAGCTTCTTACTGAGGCTGACCAGGGAGCTCCTCCACTCATGGGATTTTACTCTCTTTTGCAACAGTTTCTTCCTTCTGTTGTACAGTTTGTTTATGGCAGGGGACCACCAGATTGGCTTCCTTTTTTTGGAGGATAGCATCTTGGTTCTGTTTGGGATAGCACGATCCATGCACTCATGTAGGTGCTTATAGAGAGCATTTGTGTAGGATTCAGCAGTTGTAACTGTATTGTCCATCTGCATGGTTGTCATGAAGTTCACTACTTCTGTCTTAAGAAGCATGAAGTTGGCTTTGGAGAAATTTCTTACTGTGATTTCCTTAATGGGGGGGATGTGGATATCAAGGGTGATTAGCTTATGGTTGGATCGGACCAAAGAGGAGTTGACTTCAGGTGTGGTACACTGGTCACTCATGTTGGTAATGACTAGGTCTAGGATATTGTTGCCCCTGGTGGGGGTGTGGATAAGCTGATCTAGGGCATTGGAGTTTATGAATTCCACAAAGCGTTGGGCTAAGGAGTTAGTACATGAGTAGTTTTCCCAGTTAATGGTTGGGTAGTTGAAGTCGCCCATTATTAGGGTGTTTGGTTGAACCCTAATATTTTCCAGTACATCAAGAAAAGAGGAGTGGTAATCCTGGGGCATGGTGGGGGATCTGTAGCAAGCTACAATTTGGATTGCAGTCTTGCCCAGAGTTAGTTACACTTGGATAATCTTGGATGCATTATGCTGAGCAACTAGCCTGGAGGTGTGGATATCATTATTGAATATGGACACGCCTCCACTTTTAGTGCTTCGGTCCAGGTTAGGTAGCTGAAAGGTGTGTTATGAATTATATCCTGGTAATGCAAGGGTGCTCTCTGGAGCCTTGTGTTCTCCATTTTAAGGAGTGCCTTGAGTGAGTGCATTTAGAGGTTTAGACTTCTAGCATCAAGTAGCATTACCCTCAGATTTTGCTTGCTTGTACCTGTTATGGTGGTGAATTTGTCATTTGAATCTTGCCTAAAAAAGGCACAATGGGGTGGCAAGACCCTTAGCTAGTATCCAGAATCCCAAGGGTGACAAGTGCAGCCCATCTCTGGCAAAGCATTGAGGTTTGTCGATCATGTCATCCCAGGCAGACAGATACTGGATCCCCTTAGAATGACACCAGAAGCTTAGCCAATTGTTGAAGTCAATCATTTTGTCCTAGTACTGTGGTATCATTCTGGGTAATGGCAGGATGCTACTCAGGGCTAGGGTCATACCTGCCTGGGCTACAAGATCCAACAGCTCCTCCACATCTCTTTTCATGTAGTCTAGAGAGGTACGTCTCAGGCCATTCACACTGACATGGACAATGACAGAGTCATATTTGTACTTGTTGTGGAGTGACCTGAGTGCATGCATTATGTGGTGGATTCTGGCACCTGACAGGCAGCTGACAGTAACTTTCTCCTTGTTTAGCCTGGTGAGTGGAACATCAGTGTGCCTGACTGTAGAGTCACCTATGACTAGAGTTTTGGGTACGTTGTTATGCCTTATGGGCTGTGGTTGAGTGGCACACTGAGTTTTTAGGTTATGTGTCATTTGGGTTGTGTTGGGGGTGGAAGTTGCTTGCGTTTCTGCTTTGGAGGTCCCTGTTGCTTGGGTAGATTTTTTTGAGATCGTCCACGAATGTAGGTGTATGATTGCATTTTCCTTATATAATGTATGTAGTAAGCATTATCCCTCTGGCATGAGGGAATAAGACAATATTCCTTATGTTGTTACTTTAGTCCAGCAATTACAGGCACACAAATCCCTTGCAGTAATAACATGATATAAGACCTTTACATACCAAAATATCTCACAATTGTAGTGACAATTTTACCGTGGCACATTCATTTTCAACAGTATCATGTATTTTCTGTAGTCAAATGCTTTGGTGTTCAACATCCACATTCAGTGACTGTTAGCATTATGTGTCTATGTACTGTAATGCATTAATGACATCCACAACAGTTATAATGTGTACATTTACAATGTGAGAGGCATCCACTATTCTTTTTATCTCAAAGAAAGTGTTCTGACACATACATATGATATAATAAGTTTGCACAATTTGAGTGTGTGATGCCCACAACTGCTGCCAGTATGTGATGGTCACCAATATATGCCATCCTCATGCTGGGCTAATAATCAAGGAAGCTGAATCCTTACCATTAAACTGGAAAGGGACATGCATTTGGAATACAAAGGATACACTTAGTATTTTGAGATGCAGACCTCTCTGTATCAAGTACAATTTCCCTTCAGAGCACACAGGGAACACACTCAGCCCTGGGTCTGGATATCTTTATATCTGTCTCCCTCCAGGTCCCCAATAAGACTCCCCACTGGTACAGCTATAGGATTAGGCTCTCAGCTGAGAGTCCAAGCCAAGTCTTCTAGCACCCTCTTTGTGAACCCAGTGCTTTGCGTCACTGCCCCAAATAGCTGGCACACACACACGCACACACACACAACACACACACACACACAAACACCTGGGACAGGTTGATACAGGTATACTAGCTTTACCATTTTCTGCCCTTCTCCCCATACTATAAGGTAGGTATCACTGCCACCAGACACTCCCCAAGCAGCTACTCTAAGGCCCTTAACAAAGGGTGTCCAATTATACTGTCTAATATTAATACTAATACAAATGGTAGTAGACATCTAGGACTTCTGTAGTGGCCCACACAGTATGACCAGATAGATATAAGCACTCTTAAAGGTTAAATGCTTTCTACAAGGACCAGCCACAATAACAGTTTTAAATATATTTTATGATAAATAATAAAATAACATGAGCATATTGAATATATATTTACAGTAAGCTACAGATTTCAAATCACAGAAAATATTGAAATTAACACTGATAGACTCATAGTAATAAAGAAAAATACTATCTAAACTAAGCTTCACTATATTCTTGACTGAATTTAAAAGAATTCTTGTTTCCTAGTTAAGTTACATACTACCACAAGGCAAGATGCTGTGGGTAAGGGTATTTCTAGTCAGGCTTCCCAAACAGAAAACCCTATACTCTGAGATTTCTCTTTTTAATATCTAAAATGTAATTTCCAAGAGGGCTGGCAGAATGACCTCATCTTGTCACCTGACTCTAGGTAGTCACAGTAGTCCCCTTTGAAGCTGAGACAGGAATTTAGCACAGATGGCCACAATAAACATCAAATGTTTATGGCAGTGCTTGGGTCCTCCCTCCTTTTCACTGAGCTAATGAAAGGCTTTTTCCCAGACCCAGCTTCTTCAGTCCCATTCAGCACTGTGGGGCTGTGGGTTGCCTTTTAATGGTTTAACAGTTCATTTACGTTTCCCTGATTTTTCTTAAAATAAGCTAGCTGGTTAACTTCTGCTGTGCCAGTATCCTCTATTAAAACATATGCATTTAATTTAGTTACAATAATACATATAAATTTATTTTCATTCCAACAGGGTGCACTGTTGATACATTTTAAGACAAGCAAACCTCAACAATACATTTTGGCACAAACATCTGTACAAATCAGTTTGATATACAAATGGCATACAGTTCTAATATATTTGTAACACAAGCATCTTGTATAAATCAGTTTGATATTCAAAAGACATATCATTCTTTACAAAACTCCAGATAGGTATGCTGGCACTTACCCATATCATCATAGTGTGTCCACTGTGGTGCTTGTGATTCATCCATATGTCATTAGCTGGCAGAATCTCATACCTTGCTGTGCAATTCATGAATGGCCAACATTATATGAATGTAATGACATTACGCAAACACCAATATATGTTGTTATTTGTATCCATTTTTATGTTGGGCAATCCTATATCATCACAGGTTGTGATTGCATGGTAGTAAAATGGTTATTCGGGGCATGCCATGCTGTGAGTGCTGCTGTGGCATGCACATTGATTACTGGCTTGTATAGCATATCTACATAGACAGACTATGGTTCAATTCTGGGAGAAGATGTATACTACACAACGGAAACAGCTTCTTGTTAAAGATGCATTTATATTGTACAGCTCACTGATGTGTGGACAATAACATGTGCAGCTCTTTTTTAGCATTCTGACTAAATATGATTCTTCATATTATATTTGTAACTCCTTTCTTACTGCACACATTAATTTCAGTTATTTGAGACAGCCTCCATTGATATCTGCTGTGGCATATGCAGTCAATCCAAAGGTCTGTAGGGAACCTAGTATCACAGGCAGGAGGCTGAATCTGGTAACATCTCTCTGTCTGTCAGACAGCAGTGGCTTGCACACAGACAGTTGCTATATCACAGTCAGAGGGCCATCTTTACCATGCCTTGTCCTACAAGGTAGGGCATCCATACCCCTTATGATACAAAAATGCTGTAAGCCCTACAAAACTGTTCTTCATGACATAACCAATATGCATATTTCCGTGGTGTCCATGAATGGTATGCATCTCTCTGATATCTGACCTGGCATGTGTTCAAATGTGACATGTTGTAAACTGTCATTATGTCATTACCTATTTCCAAAATAATTACACCTTGTTTTGCATATCTTCATACAAACAGTTCTTTATTACTGCAATGGTTTTCCTAACACTATACACCTTAATGGCAGATGAGAGCTTCCATAGTTGTGTCTTTGTGTATGGCATGTTGCCTGACCATCAGAAACTGTGACTGTTCCTCTTTTCTGATACTTTCGTCTGTGTTGTTGCTATTGTTGAATTGCTGTTATGTTACTGTTCCATCAATGTGGGCATGCCCAGTATAACAATGTCTGGGATGGCCAGTATAACAGTGTCAGGGATGTTTGCAAATTACCAATGGAAAACTTGAAATCACAAAATGTCATTCAATCTGTGTTGTCATTTGTGACTTATGTATGTTTGCAAATTACCAATGGAAAACTTGAAATCACAAAATGTCATTCAATCAGTGTTGTCATTTTTGACTTATGTATGTTATGTGTTATTACATTACCATGTAACATTTAGATGACTGTACAGCAGTTACTTGTCTATTACGTGTTTATAGGTGATAAATTCCTTTACTATGAGTGCCAATAATAGTAATTTGCAAAAAACATGTCACTTTCTGATATGTATGACATGACAGATGTAAGGTTCATTTGTTCTTGAAAATACATGCTGAGGTAAAGAATACATCAGTGGTGTTGGCTTGCATACTTAAATTCAATGTATATACATTTCAGATGCAATAAATAGCAGTCTATGCTTTCATCCCATAATCTATCTTCTATCCTTGATAACTGTTATCTCAGCTCATTGTTTTATTAACATGTGTATCACATTTTCACTCCCCTTTGTTACACTGCAGTTTTATATCCATATCACATCCTTTGATATCATGTCAGTTTTTATTTTTTTTGTGTAAGTCCACTATTGTCATTGACATTAATTATCATTACATCAGTATTGCATGAGTTATGTTACAAATGTTTTTCACACCTCAGCACATTTGCCTCCAGTTATATGAGTGCACTTTACCCATTTCGCCTTCCCTATCTTTAATTATGCAGTACAAACCATTATTACTTGTGTCTAATCCCCCATTTCACTTCCCCCTGCTTCAGAACTCTTTCACTGTACTTGCCCTTAATATTTCAGGGTTCACAGCACATGCTCATATCTAAGGTTTGCCTAGAGATAAGCTGTCTTCTTTACATTTTTGTGCTCATGCTTACGAGCACCTTTTCATGGCTGCAAACATTGTTTCTGGACGTGAATATGTGCTTGCAAACATGTAGGCATGATAAACAGCATGCATATTCAATTAGCACTGTTTATCATCACACTAACTTAGCATGAATCTCAGGCCATATTTCATAAGTCTTCTTCTGTTACTGGTGTTTTGCAGGGGGCAAGCCCCCATCTCCCCACCCCATCCTCAACATACAATAAATATACAAACTCCATGATCTCACAACAGCAGTGAAAAGAAAAAAAACAGCTTACACAGTTAATCACTGCTGACAAAGAAACACAGACTTGTACAAATGGGGTAGAATATGAGGGGAAGCTTTGGCAAGGTACAAATGGTATCCATCCGTCCATCCATCCTTAAACCCTTTTTCCCATTTTGCACATGGGGTCGGGGTATCACTTTAGACAATGTAGACTAATTTGACTTTAACGTGCACCCTAAATCACATCAGCATTAACTCTCTATAGCCTACACCAGCTTTCTGTTGCATGTGATTACTTTAATTATTTTAGATGAAATGCATTTTAGATTATA
The DNA here is from genome assembly GCF_019279795.1 of Protopterus annectens. NCBI lineage: Eukaryota > Metazoa > Chordata > Ceratodontiformes > Protopteridae > Protopterus > Protopterus annectens. The sequence continues at coordinate 184,205,324 of NC_056750.1, read as the reverse complement.
TTTTTAGATATTTTCTAATTAGACAAAATTAGTCTTTGATCAAACTTTCTTCACCAATATCTATCTCTCTATCTATCTATCTGTCTGTCTATCTATCTATCTATCTATCTATCTATCTATCTATCTATCTATCTACCTACCTACAGTATCTATTGGTCTCTCTATAATATCTCTCTCTTTCTATGTATATAATAGCCGAGACCATTTGATCGATATTTGAAATGTCGAATGTATGAAAAACAAAAGTAAAAAACAACAAACACTTACCTAAACACTGCTAACAGGGGGGCAAGCCCCCCGTAACTTAAATATACCAACTTCGAGATCGCACTACAGTGCAGGAATGGAAATCTTTCCATTCTACACTGTACGGAGATGCCGGTCTCACATTGTCGGCATTTCAAAGGTCGATCATATGGTCTCGGCCATATGAAATTCTGCATTTTGAAGTGTTGACAATGTAAAGGGGACCCATATATATATATATATATATATATATATATATATATATATATATAGATAGATAGATATGTGTGTGTGTGTGTGTGTGTGTGTGTGTGTGTGTGTGTGCGTTTGTGGATAGATAGAGACATATAAAGCATGTGTGGGTAATATATACACACACACACTAACACACACAGATACACAGATCTATATGAAATTGTAGCAGAGTTGTGGCTGTTCTCTTTAAAGATGTTAGGTCAGAAACAGGTAGATAGGTAAAAGTTGTAAAAGTTAATGAGGGGCAGTTGTAAACACTTTTAATTAAATCCATGTGTCCTGCTAATCAGATATTTATTTATTTATTTATTTATTTATTTATTTATTTATTCATTTATTTATTCATTCATTCATTCATTTATTTATTGGCATTTGTCTACTGGGAAAGTCTTCTGGGCCAAAATGGGCCTATTTTCAGTGGTGGCCCGGGAAGAAAAGCTTCAATGCAATAATAAGGCTTACATAAAGTTTCAGAACAAGATTCAAATGAATTACAGATGATTCACAAAATTACATAAAGAAATTATCAAAATTCATAGAAAGCAATTAAAACTGAATAAAACATTATACTAGCAGCAAAGATACAACATACATACATACAAATATTTCAAGCACAGGCATTAATGCCCCTTGGCAATATACCAAAATTCTGTTTCCATAATAAGTGTCCAGATTGTTCTTAAAAATATCTAAACTAGTACTTGCTCTAATGTCATTTTGTAGTCTGTTCCATGCAACAGAGAACCAATTAGTACACTTCTCATTCCTATAGAATCTTCTGCATAGGTTATCTGACAAATCTGTAGTACTTTTTGATAAACCCAAACATTCCCAGAGGTAATTGTCTCTAAATGCCCTATATACCTGAATACAATCGCCTCTTAGATATCTATAACTTAAATTTTCACATCCATAGATGCCCTTGGTATATTTCTGCTGTACTCTTTCCAGTTTACTCATGCTTTCTTTCTTATAAGGTTTCCATATTGTTATTCCATACTTAAGTTTGGGTCTAATGTAACTAACAAACAATGACTTCATTATGTTTGACTTCCTAGACTTTATAAATCTTTTTATACAACCTATAGTTCTATAACTATCATTGACCAATTGGTGGATATGATTAGAAAAACTCGGGTGTATATTAGAAGCACGAAGGTGTACTTACCCGAACACGTAAACGCTGACACGTCTCCCTCGAACCATGAAAACACTGATCGTCCTGAAGCACGAAATCTGAAATGTCGAATCGTCATGGTTGGCCCTTTTGTGGTATAGCTCCATAAGGTAAGTGTGTGATAGTTAGGGTTAGGGTGTGGGTTAAGGTAAGTGCATAGATGGTAATGTATGCTAGATTTAGTGTAGGGTTAGGAGTAGGGTTTTGTTAAGTGTATGTGTGTGGATTATTTAGTTTGCTTGGGTATAGCTTCTTAAGGTAAGTGTGCGATAGTTACGGACCTTAGGGTTAGGGTGCAGGTTAAGGTAAGTGCATACATGGTGGTATATGCAAGATTTAGTGTAGGGTTAGAAGTAGGGTTTAGTTTAGGGTTAGAAGTAGGGTTTTGGTTGGTGTATGTATGTGTTTATTTAGCTTGTTTGGGTAGGTAGTATGTAGCGGGTGGTGGGGTGGGACATCTATGACGGTTGGAGTTTTTGAATTTCGCAGTTTAGGGTGTTCGGTGTATTCGCGGTTCGCGGAATATGTGTCAGTGTTTTAGTATTCGCTTTACAGGGATTTCATGCTTTTAATATAGACCCGAAAAACTCATAGCTGAATTTACCCATATACCCAGGTCCTTACATGAGTCTACAGTTTCAGGTCCTTACATGAGTCTACAGTTTCAATCACTGTGTGCCTTATTAAATATTCACTTTTCAGTTTATGTCTCCTAAATCTCCTATGCTTAGTATTTGATGTATTTATCAGCATATTATTCTCCTATGCCCAAATGGTCAATTTAGTCAGGTTATTTTGCAGACATGTCTTATCTGTAACACATGTAATCAGTTTACCCAATTTCAGGTCATCTGCATATAGACTGTAAAACACTTCAGATGAAAAAGTTAGGTCTGAAAGATACAATCTAAACACGTAAGGGCCTAGGATAGAACCCTGTGGGATACTCTAATTGTAACCAAGGATTTCTCCTGTCCAGTTGCTGTATACTTGCCATGTCCTATTTGTAAGCTATGCAGCTATCCATCTTATTGACAGTGCATCAATACCTAGATGTACTAATTTATTGATCAGTGTTTTATGCAATACCCTGTCAAATGCTGAAGTTAAATCTATATAAATTACATCACAGCTCAATTTTTCAATCATAGCTGTTATATTGTTATAAAACATCATGTTACAGGTGGTAATAGATCTGTTTTCAACATATGCATGCTGATATATAGTTTCAAGTCCCAACATGTCCATTTCAGACAATAACTTCTCCAGTATTGCCTTTTCCATCATTTTTCCACCACATAAAAGCAGACTTAATGGTCTATATGACTCTGGGGTTATCCTACTCCCCTTTTCCATAAAGGCAGGTCTAATAAACGCATGTCTCCAATCTTGAGGAATCTCCTGATATTTATATGACCTAGTGAATAATAAATATAATGGTAATGTAAGTTCTTGCTGAAGCGTTCTCAGATCATTGCTACTAATTCTATCTCCTCCCTGTGCTTTATTTGGATCCAGTTTGTCCAGTTCTTTTTCATTATAATCTAATTTGATATCAGTATCTGGAGTAAACTGGATTTCACTCAGACAACTTATCACCCCTTTTGTGGAGCCAAACTGTTTTGCATAAGATTTTGTAAATATATCTGTTGTGTCTGTGAAAAAATGTTAGAATCTGCACACAGTTTATCAGCTTGTCTAGACCTGCCTTTATGGAAAAGGGGAGTAGGATAACCCCAGAGTCATATAGACATTAATCTACAATGTATGTACTGTACCTGTGTACTATGTATGTATTCTACCTACATTCCAAAGTTCAGCTGTACACCACAAATCTATTACTTACATTTATTTTTAAAATTAATATCTTTTTTGATTGTTCTCTCCACTGTAACTGTTTGTGCCGCATGCCACTGTAAAAACATGTCTCTTGTAATTTGTGTGTATACTGATTATGTCTAAATAACTAAACGTGTCTGTAATTTTTCTTTGTGGAGCTTTTCTTCCCGGGCCTCTGCTGAAAAAGGGCCTTTTCAGCTCAGTCAGACACCCCCAGTTAACAAATGTAAAATAAATAAATAAATAAATTGTGTGTCTTTACTCCTTCCACATCTTATGTATTTATAAAAAGGTTTCCTATTATGCTCAATATCTTTATATAATTTTTCTTCAAATTTTTGTTGATCTTGTCTCACACTATGCTTAATCTATTTGTCCAGCTTGTTTATTTCAGTATTCAAAGTTGTAATTCAACCTCTCTTCCATTTCTTAAATTTTTGTCTCTCACCTTAATCAGATATCTTGTTCTTATGGAAATATATCCCCCTGACGTTGTACGGTTAGATGCTGATGTTAAACATTTGTTGATTTTTTTTTTGTACTCACTTTCTCTTTCAAAACTTTCCACATTCCATCAGCAGATTTTCTACTGAACATCTCACTCCAGTTAGTTTTACATCATGAATGTTTTGCTTCCATATAATCTGTAATTAAACTTCTGTGCATTGGCTTAGATTTCAATTTGGCAGAATTATCTAGCAACAAATTAACCTTTATAACCCCATGATTGCTGCACATCAATGGTGGTAAAACTTGAAGTTGCAGTAATTTCTTTGGGAACACAAACAATGTCTATTATGTTCTGTCCTCTGGTAAGTTTTTTACAATCTGAAGCAATTGTTATTTCTGAATATATGCTGTGAATAATTTCCTCACTAACATTGTTGAATCAATATTATTCCAGTCTGTTTCTGGTAAATTTAATTTCCCAGCTAGTATTATTCTTCCCTCCTGTGTTTCATGCAAGAAATGTATGAATTTCTCTAGGTCATCTGCACTTGACTTTGGTGGTCTATATACTCCAACAACTGTTATATGTTCCAGGGTTGTCTTTATTGCCACAGTTACACAGTCTTTAGTATTGGTGTTATCACTGAACATGTAATAATCACAGGTCCCATAATTATCTTTAATCCCTATCATAACACCTCCACCTGATTTTCTGTTCGAATGTCTGTTTCAGTAAAAACATTTATACCCTGACTGAACTGGTTTCCAGTCATTGTTCTTTAACCATGTTTCACAAACAATAACACTATCAGTCTTATGGGAACCTAGCAAATTTTCCAATAGAAAAACTTTATTATTAATGCTCCTAGCATTAACAACCATTAGAGATGCATAAAAAAAAAGGATAGCCAGGTCACTGTGAATGAAAAGATTTTTTTTGGTAAAAACCTACATGGAAAAAATGCCCTGTTTTAAAAACTGGAAATGTGCAGAGCATCCAAGCCTAGTTTTGGGGACACGTGTTCAGACAGGATGGTGTGCATTTATTAGGATCTGAGAAGAGAATTTTTGCAGCAGATATTGTGGAGTCATCTGCATATTGGACTAAGAAGCCATGCAGGATCACTAGGTGGAGCTTGCAAATAAAAATGTTAAACAGGAGAGGGCCTAAAATAGAGTCTTGGGTACACCTATTTGATTGTGAAGGTAAGGGGAAATAGAATTCTGCCATTTAACAGGATGATCTCTGTTGGAAAGATAGCTTTTGAACCAGTTAAGTGAGTGGAAGGATCGTCCTATACTACAGAGCTGGGAGGGGAGGATAGAGTGACAGATGGTGTTGAATGCTTTGGATAGGTCCAAGAAAAGAGTGATATAATGTGTCCTGAGTCTTGGGCTTTCTTAACTATGTCTAAGAAGGAAATTAGTGCAATGGATATGCTGTGACCTGGAAGGAACCCATGCTGAGTTGGGGAGATGATTTTGTTGTTTAGAAGGTAGTGTATGAGTTGTTTTTGCACACATTTTTCTAGGATTTTAGAGATGGGGAAAGTATAGCAATGGGTCGGAAGTTGGAGATATCAGTTGATGGGCCACCTTTATGGAGTGGTAGGATGATAGCTTTTTTCTAGAGGCAAGGGATGTAGGATTCTTGGATACTTCTGTTAATTAGTATGCTAATGGGATAGGCCACTGCATCAGCAGTGATTTTGAGAAATTTAGCAGGAATCCTATCGGCTTTTAAATTCCAAAGGAGTCTTTTGATGTAGGAGGTAGGGATGGGAGAGAGATTGAATTCTGGTTGGGAAGACTGTTGTGTGCCATATGGAGGGGGGTGCTGGAGCTTTGAGAAAGGTGATTTGAGCAGGTTGAGGTAATGGGGAGATTCTGATGTAAAGTGTCTTGTGAGGAAAGAGGAGAGGAGGGTGTAGGAGTAGAATTATTTGGGAGAGGTAAAGACAAAATAGCAGCAATGTTAACAGTAGCATCAATAAAGTGGGAGTTAAAGATGCTGGTTATTTCTTCAGGATGCAAGTTGGGATGTGGGCAGGGACTGGGTTTACTGCTCGGGTTTAGGAAACTATTGATGAAGACCAGAAGAATTTGGGATTATTTTATTCTATTTGGTTGCAGATTCCAGAAGCACTGCTGTTTGCCTTTAGAGATATGTTTTTTAGCTTGGCTTTGGAACTGTTTGTAATGAATGAGGTCAGAAGGATTTTGGAATTTAAGCCAGGTTTTCCATGCTTTGTCCCTATTATTCATGATTTCTTTGGAGTCTTTTGTTAATGAAAGGGCATGGTTAATTTTGATTCTTTTGATTCTGGTAGAGCTAGGCTATGCAAGATTTTTAGAAAGGAGTTATTAAAGTAGAGCAGAGCAACATCTCGTGGAGAATTGTAAGATTATTCCATTTAAAGCTATTTAGGATGCTATTAAATATTTGGGGGTTAAACTATGATAGGTTTTGGACAAGTTTGATATTATGCAGTATTGGGAAAGATGAACAGGCTTGGATAGCATAGGGAGGGAGGTGGTCACTAAGGGAGTTGGACATGGTGCCAGAAGGTATGTACTTGGAGGGGTCTGAGACAAGAATCCTGTCTAGGATGGAGACTTTGTTGTTTTTTTTTTGTTGTATCTAGTAGTCATAGAGATTAGTTGGGCAATGTGAAACAGATTTATGCTAGTGGATGATTGTTTGTAGGAAGCCCAATAAATATTCTTGTCACCAAGGATAATTATTTCATTCTTTATAATATGAGAAATTAAAAAAATAATATTTTCTAATACTGGTACATTATTTCCAGGGGGTGTATAAGACAATTTCCAGAAAAGAAATCAGAATCTCAGCATTTTGGAATTGAGGAATAGGGTCTGTGAATGGTGAGATGTTGAGGGTATTGGGGTAGATGATAGCAAAACCGCCTCATTTTCATTATGTCTATCTGGCCTAATTACACTGAAGTTTGGTGGGAGAAACTCAAAATCCTGTATGGTGGGTTTTAACCAGGTTTCTGTAGCAGCTAGGGATACTGGTATTGTTTTGAGATAGCCAGACATGCAGCTCAGAGGTTTTATTACAGATACTTTGGAAATTTAGTGTAGTTATGTGAAGAAGCTTTGAAGTTTTAGTGCGGTTTGGTACTGAAGAAAAGAAACTGATAACGGGCCCAGGGTTGAGGTGAACGTCTCCAGAGCAGATGAGGGAAGAAATAGTGTGGTACAGATGGTGTATGATATGTGAGAGCTTGAAGATTATATAAAGAGAATAGTGGTATGGAGTGTAGGGTATATAATGTAAGGAACGGTTGGTGGATATAATTAGAGTTTTGGCACAGAAAAGTGGAGTTGTATAATACAGACTAGGACTAATGTTGGAATAGAAATAATGAGCAAAACATGTGGTGTGTTGAGATAAAGAGTTTATGTTGGTAGGTAATGAGTTTACGTTTAGTGATGTCGCTTGTGTTAGAAGCAGGATAAACAAGGAGAGGAGTAGAAGTATTGTTTGTAGAAAGACGGGAGACAGTAGAAAGTGATGTAAGTGAAAGGAATGATGTGTGTTAGGCAGAGAGGAAGTGTAGGGGAGTAAGTGGGGAGTGGTGATTGGATGAGGAGCGAGGAGGAGTGTCTTGGAGAGTATAAATGTAATGAAAGCGGGGTGTGTGAGAATGGGGGTAGGGCAGGGGAGCAGAGCAGGTTGCATCGAGGTAGCAGCAGGCAGCAGCAGCAGCACAAAAAACAATGAACTATTCCAGCGCTACCCAGGACAGTATGGAGATGAAATAATGGGGTGGTCTGAGCACTATCAAGTGGGTTAGTTTAGCCAGGTTCAAATAAGATTGTGAGGTTGATCAAACTGTTTAATGTCAGAAGCTACAAGGTAACCGTAAAGTAGGGCTTACTACAGAAATGAGTGTTGGGGGGGTACTTAGATAAGCACGAACAAGTAGTGTGCACACCATTAAACAAAAAGGAATAAGGGATAACCAGCACTATAACTTGCCTATTGTTCCCAACAGCTGCTAGTTTTAGTTACAGAGTTCACTAGTGGAGATGTAAAGCTGCTCGCTGGCTCACAGAGAGGGAGGTGATCCTGGTATGCGACCGCAATTAAGAAAACATTTGTGGGAAGATTAGTACTGAGGGTGAAAGACAGAGAGAGAAAGCAAATGTAACCTCTGGATGTAAAGAGCATCCTAGGATGACTCTGGAGGGAAAACATGTACCAGAAGATAATGCAAAGGGTGCTCCTGTAAGGAGGAGGAACTGATATCAAAATGCAAGTGCTGCTGTCACACCTTCCCTAAGAACTAGAAAACCACTGCCTGTCCATTTGTAAATCATCATTTGAGAATTCCATAAAGTCCTCAACGACCACAAAACAGACTATTGAATGGAACAGTTGAAACTGTTGTACATTCAGATTGACTGCTTTTGACTAAAATAAAACTTCTTCAGACTCTGGATAATACTGTTATCCATCTTATTTATAAAACATGTATCAACCAATCAAAGCATTTTAAACCCTCCTTATGACATTTTGCCATATATCCATTTATAAAACATTTCTTAAACACAGATTGTATTTAAATAACCCAACAAAAATAATGGACACTGAAAATCCATGATAAATATAAAAAAAATCTATATAAAAACCAACTACCTCAACAGTAAATCCCAATTGAACAAACAAATATACATTGAACTATGTAACAAAGCCAAAAAACTCACCAAAACAGACAAAACATCTTACTACAAAAGGTTACAGGATAAGCACAGGAACAACCCACAAAACTTTTGGGCAGCAATTAACTCTATTCTACAACCAGGTAAAACAACTATCCCAACCCCAAAAATAGATAACAACCAAGAAGACATCCCCACTTAATTTAATAAATACTTTACAGAAACCATCCAGACCCTGCAAACAACCAACCCTATGACAACATCCCCACTCCTGCAAATCCACCCCCCACCCCAACTAACAATTGCCCCAAGTTCAGCTTCCACCCAGAACCAACCAAATCCATTGAAAAACTACTCCGCAAGCTTAAACCAACGTCCCTAGCCACAGATAAATTGCCCGCTGAATACCTCCACCTGGCTCCAGAAGCCATATCATATCCTGTCTCCATCCTAATTAACAGATCCATCTCCGAGTGTATAGTAACCAAGCTATGGAAAATATCACATATCATCCCTCTGCATAAAGGGGGAACCTCCCTGGAACTCAATAACTACCGCCCTATAGCCATACTACCCCCTTTATCTAAAATTTTAGAGAGGGTAATACACAAGCAACTAATGAAACATCTCCTAGAAAATAATCTAATAGCAACACAATGACATGGCTTCAGACCCTTCCATAGCACCATCTCTGCACTAACAAAATTCACCACCATTGTCAATACTCGCAGAAACAATGGACTCCTTGTATTTGCCAACTTCCTTGACTTGTCCAAAGCATTCGATATGGTTAACCACAATAAACTCCTTCTTTCACTAGCAACTCTAAACCTTACCACCCCTGCCATCTCCTGATTCAAAAACTACCTAGAGGGAAGAAAACAAGCTGTTATGTGGCAAAACCAACTCTTCCCCTCCCTACCAGTCTCCCTAGGAGTACCCCAAGGCTCCATCTTAGGGCCACTTCTTTTTACCCTCTTCACCAATCAGCTCCCAAACAGTATTCCTAAAGCCACAATAGTGCAATATGCAGATGATACCACCATAATATGCGCAGCCAAATCAATTGACATCCTTCACTCACTAACACAAGAATGCTTTTCCCTAGCAGAAACTTGGATTACAAACCAAAGGCTCATTCTGAACCGAAGTAAAACAAATCTAGTACTCCTTAGCTCCCACAGAGCCACACCTCCCACTGATTCTTTCTTCATCTCCTCCTTTAACAAGACCACAATTACCCCCACAAATCATACCAAACTCTTAGGGGTTGAAATAGATAATCACCTTAGATTTGACCTACATATTTCTATAACCATATTCAACAAATGTAAAATAAAATAAAAAATAAATAAATAAATAAACCATAAAAAAGTACATGAAAAACGTGATCTACTGTGCAGTAAAAAATTCCTCATTGACCACTCCAAAACTACAATAGCGAGGACTCACCTACTATCCACCCTACTTTATGCCTCCCCTGTGCTTACAAATCTCCACAAATCCGACCTAACCAAACTTGATAGTTATTATAATAAGATAGCCAAATTTGCTACAACCCCTCCCATCAGAACACATCACTGTGAATGCCTAAAAAAACTCAATTGGCTAGAACTACCACTACTACTTCAACTCAATCAACTATCACTAGCCCACAAAATAATACATAACTCTGAAAACACCCCAGCCCTAAAAAATCTTTTGCAACTCTATACAACTGCCAGGCCCTTGAAGTCTAGCACACAAAACCTCCTCAAAGCAACCAAATATAACAATGAAGCTGGTAATTCTGTCTACAGCCACTGTATGGCAAAAACATGGAACTCCCTTCCTGCCCACATAACTGACAACAAATCCCCATCACAGTTCAAGAAACTTGTTAAAACTCACTTTTTGAATAATCGACTGTGCTCCTGTATCCCCCCTGGCTAATGTCTCATTAGAATACTTTACGTAACTTAAATAACTCTGCTAAGCAAACCAATCATAGTACTGTACCCACTTAGGACTGTTAATCTACTGCTCATCCCATCTCTCCAGGAGTTAGGGAAAACAACCCCAGCAATGTTGTGCTTTCCATAAGCAACTAAAACCAGGAGAAGACATATTGTAAATCAGTTTGTTATCCTTCTCAACTATAGTGAGCATCGTCTGCTCTCTCAGAGCCTTATTCTACATCTCTCTGCTTTTACTCTGATAGTAAATCTATCACAGGAATCCAAAACTTAGGAATATCTTCTAAAATTTATCATTATATTGTAGAGAATGAATGTATCCTATCTGTTAGTTAATATGTATGTCAAACTCTCTTCTATGGAAATTGTAAGTCAAAAGTCTCTCCTTAAAACTATGTTTTGTAAAAAATTGTTCTCTTGAAGCTTTTTTCCCCGGACCTACACTGAAAATGGACTTGTAATCCAGTTGGACACTCCTGGTCAACAAATATAAAATAAAATAAATAAATAATAAAATCTTCCTCTAGCCAACATTTGCACACCTTATGTGTAATAAATGATCTATCAAAATGTTCTCTGTAATGACTGGGATATGCCTGCTCACAGATTAATCTGACACTCTAATTCTCATTTTTCTATTTTTTCATCCAATAAATCACCTTTAGGACATTTGAGGACTTTGTCTAAAACTGAAAATCTGAATCCAATAGAGTAATGACAAACCCTACTGTGCCTATAAACTGAATTACTGGGAATCATTTCCTCACATCCTATATGTGTTCATAAACCATTCTGTCTTTCCTAAACAGAAAGCTGCCCAGGAAATGGAACTAGCCATATACACTACCCTGACTGTAATACATGTATAATAACCCCTATCATCAGTATTACCATTGCTTTTAATGTCAGTATTTGTTCCTCCTAAAATAAATAGCTACCATTTTTTCATTCCCTTAAAGGACTTTTTGCCATGTTTGGCAATCTTCCCTTCCAAAATATCTTTGATGTTAAGGCCTCTTTTAGTGCCAGCTATTTTCCATTATTGCCTTAAACTCCTGGATGTTATTGCTATATTTTAAAATCATTGCCCTTTTAAAATCTCACTCACTTTGACTATTTCTCCAGACAAAATCTCCTATACCTGAAAGTGGTTTGTAAAATCCACTCCTTTTGCTTAAAACTTCATTTAATCAGTCTTCTATTAGGATGTTGGGATACGCATTTCTAGAAAAATAACTTTTAACTTATAACTTCAAAAAATTGTCTCTTTCAGAAACTATTTTAACAATGCACATAAACCGCCATTTTCCTATCCTTCCATTCTGACTGAAAGGAAGATTACTATTAAAATGCACATACATTAGAGACTGTTTCTTTCCTTAAGATGTTAGCCGTTATCATTCTATTTCCTCTTTCCTTTGTAATCTTAACATCCAAGTAATTTATTTCTGACCTGTCATATTTCTAAGTGGACTTCAAACAAATGTAGTTTATCCAATATAAGTCAGAAATTCTTTACATAATGTCTCACTCACTTTACTACCTACCCAAATGTCATCTAAAAATGATGGCACAACTACCGTTAATTGTGAAAACCTGGAATGGAAGACATAAGTCTTTTCCCAATATGCCATTACCAGATTTACATATATGAGGGCACATGATGCCCCCATAGTAGAAATATGACAGGATAGAAATAAATTACTTGGATGTCAAGATGTCAGCTGTCAGATAAAAAGCCTTTGATAGGAGTAGTGCTTTGAAAGTCAGAAAATAGCTAGGAATTACAATATAAGAAAGAGTAGAAATGGCAGGCACTTTATTATTTGGGGTGTTACTGCCTCAACTCTGCCTTTTATACCTGGAGCGTTTCAGAGTGGCATCACTGCAGGACATCATACCTTTTTCTGCACTGGTCAACAGTATGGCGGATGTGGTTGCTCTGACTGACAGCTCTGCCAGTTTGTACTATACATGCACCTTAGAGAAAGGACCTGAATAACATCTTAGCAGCCACCTCCTGAACTTGTTGTGCAGGAGGTACAGAATTATTTTACTCTCAAAGACATGTTAGGCAGATACTCATTTTCTGAGGGAAACTAGCACCAGCAGCCATCACCATGAATATACAGCAAGACAAAATAGTAGCTTGTGACTCATACCTTAAACAGAAGATTGAATAGTATGTAGTGTTCCTTAGTGCACCATTTAGTGCAACACAAATACAAATGCAGGCCACCAGCACATGCAGCAATGCATCCTGGTATTAGGCAACAGAATGTTTGCATGCCTTAGGCTGATGATGCGTTTCTGTGAAGCATAGTGATTGGTAGACATCAGTGGAATCTTGCACATTAGCATATATGGAGTTCAAACTAGTGCTCATCTGTGATGCTTTCAGCTGAGCTGCCATGTAAGAAGTCAAAGTGTGCAGCAAGAAATCAGAAGCAGCAGCAGCAACAATATATGTAGACACTCAGTAATCTGGGTCAATAAAGGTTGTCTTCCATATAAATTCCACCACTACCAGAAAGCTTCCAATTCAGCTATTTCCTTTTATTGTACACGACAACACAGATTTAGTGCTTTCATCTCCAAACCTGGAGACCTCATCAGAATTCTGATGAGGTCTCCAGGTTTGGAGATGAAAGCGCTAAATCTGTGTTGTCGTGTACAATAAAAGGAAATAGCTGAATTGGAAGCTTTCTGGTAGTGGTGGAATTTATATGGAAGACAGCCTTTATTGACCCAGATTACTGTCTACAATTGTTGCCTACTAGTGTATGGTTACTGAGCAACAATATATGCGCAGCTTGAATCGTCTTGAAGAGCAGAAGCAGCAGTTCCACAGGATAGAGCCCCGATGAATCGCAAGGTGTTCTAGAGTTCTGAAGTAAGGTATATATCACCAGTGTTTTATATATATATATATATATATATATATATATATATATATATATATATATATATATATATGGGTTTTGTTCAGAATTTCAAAGCTCAAAACTTCGAATTTCATATGATCGAAGAACATATATTCGAAGTTTTAAAACTTCAAAATCCGGAACGGAGATCAGCATACAACGCAGACCAGGAGATTTCCCTTGTCCTCGCTGTAGTGCAATCTTGGAGTTGGTATATTTAAGTTCCGGGGGGTGTAACATGGGGGGGTGCAGGTGGGCTTGCACCCCCTGCATACACATGTTTTAGTGTGTTTTGGGGGGTTTCACAATTTCGAGGTTCCAAGATCTCGAGATTCTGAACTCGATATTCTTAAACTCGAGATGATGGGATTTTGAAATTTCGTAGTGAACTCATATATATATATATATATATATATATATATATATATATATATATATGTATATATATATATATATATATACATATATATATATATATATATATATATATATATATATGGATCAGTGTTATTTCGCCAAAAATCCATTTCAACGAAAATAATACTGACAGTGTATATGCCCTTTTCCCCACTTTAGTGTGATATTGGAGTGAGAATATTAACGTGGGGATGTGTGGGGGGGCACAGCCCCCCACCCAGTACAGTTTAATATCGTCTAGTATTGTTTAATATTGTTCAGTCCCTATTAAAAGGGTAAGTAAGTAGTTTATAACCTGAATAAGTGAGGGGCTACACCCCCCTACCCCCCACACCCCTCCTACATTAATATTCTCATGGCGAGATCGCACTACAGTGAGGGAAAAGGGCATATACGCTGTCAGTACTATTTTCGGCGATTTGGACCCTATGTCAGCAATTTTCAGCGAAACTGATTTTCGGCAAAATGTCATAGACCCATATATATATATATATATATATATATATATAGAGAGAGAGAGAGAGAGAGATATGGATCTACTTCAGTATATCAAACATATTACAAGTTTGAACCAAATATGGCCGAGACCATATGTTTGAACTTGTAGTAGTTCGAACACTGAAGTATAAAATGAAAAAACAAAAACAAAATTAAACTGCTGTAGCAGGGGGGCTGCCCCACACCCTCCTTACTTATATATACAAACTCTGAGATCACACTACATTGCAGAAATGGGAAAACTTCCTGTTCCGCTCTGTACGTGGATCTCCATTCAGTCCGTTCGGACTTTTAAATGTTCGAATTATGTTCTCGGCCATATCGTCTTTGATCATTTTAAAGTATATATATAGGTTTACTATCATTTGGGTGAACGGCATTCTGTCAGCATGTATGCTGCCGAAAATCATAATGCCGTGCACAAAATGAAAAGTGCATGGGATAGTCGAAGACACTTACTCGAATGCAGTAGTGCATTTGCATAAGTGTGTTCGACTATATGTATGGAGATCACGGTACAGTGGGGATTGGAAATTCATCCATATCTCCACTGTAGTGCGAACTTGGAGTTGGAATATATTAGTAGCAGGGGGTATGGCTGGCGCAGGCCACACAGAGGAGTGCAAGGAGGCTTGTTCCCCTGCAAAAATGTGATATGTTGTACAGGAGTTTGATTTACATCAGCTCCTATATGGCTATCACGTGATGTTTTCATTGACAAGGTCGATTCAAATGTGTTGATTATTTGGGTCAACATTGTGTAGAAGTGGAGAGTTGGGTTTCAGTGTTTAGAGAGAGAGAGAGAGACAGATATTTAACTGTGTGTTCTGAAACATCCTATGGTAACACTACTGTTACTATTGTACTTTCTTATACAAAGCCTTATCTGTGAGAAGCCAGTTATAACAGTACTGCATCCCCATTCCACTCTATCAGACGATGAATATTACAGTTGTGATATATATATATATATATATATATATATATATATATATATATATATATAGGCATCCGCCGCCTGGGCATAATTGCTTCTGTGGGAAGACTGCCCACAGACTCAAGAGACTGCCTATCTCTTACCCAAGACATTAAGGCCTATCCTTACTGTGTTGTTGTCTGGCAGAGGGCCATTTGTTGTAGGTATCCACACATGCAATGCTTGTCAGCAAAGGTCAGCACTCTGTGCAACCAATGTAACCCCATGACCCCACTCATTTTCTCTGTGAAGCCCACTGCCACTTATTCATCCCTGTAGATCTCTGTGTTACCTACTTCAGCAGTATATGCGCACAGGATCAGCCTTACTACTGCCCACATTGGTAACCCCAGTATCCATAACATATTTGCACCATCCGTTGTCTTCTTAGCCTTATCCACACCTATCCAGGTGTGAATTTGTAAGCCAAAGAACTTTGTTTCAATGGTAGTCCACTGTTCTCAGAAATTACTGTCCCACAGTTATCATCTGCTTTCTTTCTTGGCACATACATGTCTTTCAGAAAGTGCAGATGAAAGAGATTAGAGAACTTAAGCCATGTTGAGAAAAATATTCTGCTACAGACACTCAAGATTCATGAGTAGATACTGTTTGGGAGATTGGGTGATATCTATCCCTTACGAGACAGCATGTGAGAAACAGTGGTCTAATACAGAAATTTCACAGGTAGAAGTAATAGCCAAGCATAGTAATGTCAGAAGTATATCAGCAACATGGAATGGCATCAGAGTATAGATGCAGCATAGAATCATACAGGTCTGCAACTGGACAAGGCCACCAGCCTCTGCAAACCTCATGGATAATAATCCATTCTTATCATTCCTGCACAGAAATAATAGTGGCATTGATATTAATGGACAAACACTGGACAGAGTTCCTGGCAGTATTCAAACTTCTTGTATGTCTCAAGGAGATCAGATAGCTTTGTGGCTATAAGAATAAATGCTACATGGCAGATTTTCACAGACTGATGCTAGAAAGCACACAATAAGCACTATTTATGTGCCCTACTGGTACTGTGGGTGTTCAATCTCTGGGGAATCCCAGCACAGGTATTTGTATGTTGTCTGACTCCACAAGTCTGCATGCCATTTGCAAGCAATCACTGGGCTTCACATGTTGCAGTGGACATCTCCTTCACTCCATGATGTCTTGTTTTATGAGAGATCCCTGCTGTGGTGAGAAGTACCTGCAGAAGTCAAGCCAAACAACAGGCTGAAGACAGTATGTTCACAGGTTCATAGGTGTGTAATAGGCTAATGGCTCTGGAGCCTTTACAAGCCTAGCCCATAGGATTACCGTGGCATCATGCTACCCGACCTTAGTTCCCAGTGCCTCTGTCAAGTAAAGCCACAGGAGTGATCACTGGGGTGAATTTTCTATTTCCCATCCACTCATCAAGATTTCACTTGAAGAGGGCCAGTGAGGTGCTCTGCTTGACATGTATGGGAATTCTATTCCATAGCATGGGCAGTCTTTGGGTTATGAACCTGTCCCCTCAGCAATCTCTGTCTAACATACAAAGCTATGTCAAACCCAGAGCTTTTGGACATGCTCCACCTAAAGAAATCCCAATCCCTCTGAGCTACACGCTCTAGGGACATAAACCTTGTCACCACATTAAACAGAACATGCTGGAGGGATAGATTCCTGTCCCAGAGACTTCCCATACTCTGTAACAAACTACCTATCTATATCAAACAAAGCTCTTTATTAGCACTCTTCAAGAAAAATCTTGATGATTGGATGGGAAATAGGAAATTCACCCCAGGGATTATCGCTGTGTCTCTGCTCGACAGGGGCACAGGAAAATAATTTTCTTGGGTGGCAAAAGCCAGGGTACCTTTTGGCTAGCCTTATATAGGCTGTAGGAACCATAGCCTAGTACCTACCTATGAACCTATGAACCTTTCATCCCAAATCAGTGATGTTGAATAAGCTTAGGAAATGTAGCACTTTTATTCTGAACAGCTTTCCTGTAGTAAAAGCTTTTGAGCCAATTTGAGAAAAGGAATTGGGTGAATTTTATTTAACTAATTCCAAGAAATTTTATAATTTGACTATGAATGAACAAGAAGCATTGATTAGTTTACAAAACAACACTGACAGAATAATAAAACAGGCAGATAAAGGCGGATCCATTGTCATAATGGATTTAGAACATTATGTGAAAAGTATGAATGATTTTTTATCTGATGATAGTACTTTTAAAAGTTGAATGTTACTGACATTAAGAAATATATTGTTGCTGTAAATATGCACATTTATGACCTTCAGGTTAATGGTGATATTTCTACTGAATTATTTAATTATTTAACTGTGCCTACACCTAGGGTTCCTGTACTATATGGACTACCTAAAGTCCATAAGTGTTTGAACAATCCACCAATAAGACCAATTATTTCTGGAAAAGGCTGGATAACAGAATATATCTCCTGGTATCTTTAGTCAGTTTTAGGTGAACTTATATTAAAAAAAAATTATATTAAGAACACTTCAGATTTTTTGATAAAATTATATGACAGTATTAAGGATGCAAAAGAAGTAGATTATTATAGCAATAACCCACGCCTGGGTGTGGGTAATGCTAAATTTACCCACGGTTGGCGTGGTTTGGTCCCGAGGGCGAAGCCCGAGGGACCAAACAAAGCCAACCGTGGGTAAATTTAGCATTACCCACACCCAGAAGTGGGTTATTGCTATTATACCATGACATTATTTAAGAAAAGAAACTGTTACTTTTCTTAAATAATGGCATAGTATAATGCCTGTTTACTGCCCTTCCGCAGATGTCTGGCATCCGCGGC
This sequence comes from Protopterus annectens, assembly GCF_019279795.1. NCBI lineage: Eukaryota > Metazoa > Chordata > Ceratodontiformes > Protopteridae > Protopterus > Protopterus annectens. Next base: position 184,187,067 of record NC_056750.1, on the reverse strand, counting down.
AGTTCTGATGTACTGCGTGCCTGCGCAGTACATCAGAGTTGAGCAAAAGCGGAGAAAGCAAGATCTCCGTTGCTTTTTTTTTAGTGTCTCGCTATGTTAAATGAGTTTAACATAGCGAGACACTAAAAAAGCAACGGAGATCTTGCTTTCTCCATTGCTTTTTTTTTAAACACTGCCTCGCTATGTTAAATGGGTTTAACATAGCGAGACAGCTTTAAAATAAGCAACGGAGATCTCCGTTGCTTATTTTAAAGCTGTCTCATGTTAAACCCATTTAACATAGCGACAGTTTAAAACGAGTTATACTAATGGAAAAAAGTCCGGGCGACCGGACCTTTTTCCATTAGTATAACTCGATTTACAACGGGCACGCTGGCCAATCAGCGTGCACGTTTTGGGGGGATCATGGTATAATATATGGTTGTGTTAGACATTGCATCATTATTCACAGTAATATCACATGATTATGGCCTAGAGGCAATTAGGTTCTTTTTAAGATGTGAAACAAAGTATTCTGGGAAAGAAATTTAGATGTTTTGTCAGCTATTAGAAGTTATCCTAACAAATAATCTATTTATGTTTAGAGATCAAATATATTTATAAAAGCAGGAGTAACAATAGGCACTTCAATAGTGAATTGCTACACTAATTTAGTACTTAGCGTATGGGAGAAAGATTTTATTTACAATATGAATAACTCCTTTTGTGATAAACTATTATTTTATGTCCATTTTGTGGATGATGTATATTTTATATGGCAGGGAGAGGAAGAACAGTTGAAATCTTTCTTTGACTACCTTAATTTTTCAACTACTTTTTTAAGATTTAAAATGAATTATTTGAAAGACAGAATAGATTTTTTGGATTTGAGAATTATGAGAATAAGACAGGACTTGACTACCACCATGTATAAAAAAAGTGCACAAGCAAACTGGTATGTACATAGACAAAGTATGCACACCCCACACATTTTTAATGAGGTGGTGAAAAGTCAAAGTTAAGGGTGAGTAGATTAAATACTGAAAAATGAGCCTGCACTAATCAAATGGGAGAAATGATAGTAGAATTTAAACAAAGGGGGTATAGTCAGAGTCTTTGGAAGAAATGAAGCAACAAGCAATAAATAATAGGACAGATGACGCAAGACCATATTTTGGAAGGAGTAATATTGACCTGGATAACATCAATAGAACGTATAGGAAACACAATAGATTTACATGCATTATGAAGTTTAATAGAAGAACTCCAGGGGTAAAGGAAATAATAATAAGAACCTGGCATATATTACAGGCTATGCCAGTTATAGAGAAAATTATTGGTGAGGAGCCCAGGTTTGCATATAGGAATGGTAGGAGTCTAATGCAGAAACTATGCTATAAAGAGATGGTTCAAAAATTAGTAAAGGGATAAGTTCAAAGAAGAAAGGCACATTCCCATGTCATAATTGTGTTTGTTGTTCATCCATTATAACAGAAAATATTTTTTTCATCCCATCACTAAACAGAAATATACATTTAATTTGTATGCAATGTGCAATACTGAAAATATTGTATACCTTGCTACCTGTATTCAATGCCATGCCTTCTATGTGGGAAAATTCACAAGGAGACTAAAAGATCGAATTATAGAGCATCGGTCAGATATGCATAGAGATATACTTACTAATGCATTGGCTAAACATAAAATGGACATGGGTTCAAGTCATGACTTTAAATATAGAGTAATGGATATAGTTACAAGGAATGTTAGAGGGGGCAATACATGTAATGATGTGGACGTGAAGGAATATGAATGGATACTTAGGTTAGCTGCAAATAAGTATTCAGGACTGAATGCTGCTATAAGTTTAAAACCAATACTGGTGAAGAAACAAGTGCAATATTAGTGAATGCAATTTAGTCACATAATGGGGTTGTGGTCATGTGACTTAATAGGCATTTAAGTGAATTATAATTTTGATGTTTTATTGCACTGAAGAAGGGCCAAGCCCGAAAGCTTTGCTGTTTGTATTACCTTTGCTGGTCGTTTTATTAAACTGTGGTTCGATGTTCTTGGTCGAGTTTTTACTTGGACTGTTTGCTTTTTACTTTTGACCAAGTTTACTACTGCTTTGCTTTTCTTTGGGACATACTAATCCTTCCAAGGTCTTCCAACAGTCATGCCCATGAAGTAGTCTGTTTAACACATATAATATAATTATACTACTATTTCTGCACTCTGTAGAAGCAATACAAGACCAAGCATATGCATATATGTATATATTTATACATGCATCATTACATAATACTTCAATGCAGATGAAAAGGAGCACTTACTACAAAACTCTGGACTTCTTTCCTGTACCTTTGAAAGCCACCAGGCTATCTGGTCATCCATCTGCCTTTGTGGTGGCATTGTTCTACAGAAGGAGATGGCCATCATAGAAGGCAGTTGATTTTTCCAACCTCGACCTGATGTTATTTTTTTTCCAGGTACCACTAGCAGTAGCACCTCTCAACTTTTGCAGATATGATTCTTGCTGCAGGTGATGGAGAATTTTGGTCCATTTCTCATACTAGCTTGAGGTGGAACACTGAGCTTTAACAAACTGCATGTTCTTTGCTCCAGGTTTAAGGAGAATTAATAGGTAAGTATGAATCTGAGAGTGCTAGGGTGTGAACTACACTCACTAGGTTGTGGCAGCACTCTGTCTGGTCCATTACATCCTGCATGAATATCCATGGGTACAGAAAATCATGTACACTTCCTGACTAGTTCCACATGCATCGACCTTGCATCATTGAACTAAGGTTCACACAGCATGTACTCACATGTATGATCACTGACCACTTGGCATCAGACATTACAGAGAGAGACAAGCTACCCCAACTAAAGCACTTACATATATACATTTGATGCAATTCGTAGTGCTGAATGCATCAGTGCCTAACTTGTTTAAGAACTTCTTAAACTGGACTTAGCATTTTCCAGTCTTTTTATAGTTTGCTATTTTTGTCAAATAAATTAAATAATGTTGCAACATCTCGGAGCAAGACACAGCATAGGTTCATAGGTTCATAGGTAGGCACTAGGCTATCTGACCAAGGGCATTTATAAGCCTAGCCAGAATGTGTTGGCTTTCACCTCCCTTTTAAATTAGTTTCCTGGGATTCTGTCTAGCAGGGCCATCGAAGTGATCCCAGGGGTAAATTTATAGGTTCATAGGTAGGTACTAGGCTATCTGCCCAAGGGCATTTATAAGCCCAGCCAGCAGAAACAACATTTAGTCCTGAGGAAAACCACATCCTCATGGATGGACTTTTGTATGGAAAACATATTTTTGGAAAGAGGGAACCAAAGCAGGCAGAGTATGTTGAGGCATGGGATCAAGTTTTGGTTGCCATAAATGCAATAAGGGGAGAGAATCACACCTTGCATAGTGTAGTATAACAGCTGATGACATAGTGGGATGTGCCAGGACAAAGGTTTGGCAGGATACAACTGCCCATAGCAACACTGGTGGTGGGCCTCTCACAGTCCAATCTTTGACACTGAATGAGGACTACCTGCTGTCAAAATAGGCCACTGCTTTGATCCATAAAAGGATGGCAGATTAATATAGCACTGACACCACTAATTTCAGATATCTCCAACATCAAAATATAGGCAATGTAAGTGTCTGCCTGCTATTCTCAATTTCAGGCTAGGTGTACTTACCATGATATCTGTGTGTAGATAAGTATTAAATGTTTCCTCATCAGGTACTCTATCAACAGCAGATGTAAAACTACCTCTGTAGACACTGCATGGTAAGAATGGACATCATACCTTTAATACAAACTCATATACTTGTCAGAGGTCACATTAGCTACATCACTGCATTTTTCATAACAGAGGCAACAGCAGAAACAATCTCATGCTCTGCTGTGGCACAGCAGGCCACTGTAAATAGCAGAATAACTGTTAATGATGATGTTGTTACTCTCATTCACCACAGTCTCAGGACAGTGGCACATAACTGCAAAGTATAATGTTGGGGCCCCTTACCTTTCATCAGGTGAATAATATCATGTGCTGTGACACAGGCTCACAAACTCAGCATAATGAGGACATGACATAATAATAAGGGAGACATACCACTTACTGCAATAAACATTACCACCTTTACACTTCTCTGTCTACTCCCCCTCTCTTTCTGCAATATACTGATTAAATATTCTTCACATGGTAATCTGCCTTCCTCTGACTTAGCCTATTTCAGGCAGACCAATGTTTATTGTCTCAGCTGTGAAATGTAGTCTAAATACACACTAAAGCTGTTATTAAACGCTCTATAATTTTTATATGTGTTTGTAAACATAATATTGCTTGTATTTTTACTTGATTATAAAGATGATATTGGATACATTTATATGTGTCTGTATAAATAATAACCTCTGTACACAATGTTTGATATTGTAAAGGAGCTTTTCTACCTGAGCCTGTGCTGAAAATGGGACTGCTGACCAGTCAGACTATCATAAATAAAATCCATACATGCATACATACATACGGTTTTATGGTTTACTGTCATTTCCATGAAGTACCTTCTGTCATAGATGGCAACATTGAAAGGCAGTTTTCCAAATGGCTAAACCTTGAACAGAAAGTCAGCGAACCACATCATCGAACATCAGATGGAATGTATACTCCAATAGCCACATTTCCAAACAGTGAATGTTGAACCGTTGCTATTAACATGGTTCGACAAGGGGGCAGAACAACACTTTTGTTTTCATTATACCGGTTCGGCAATGTGAGCATTTGATGGAAGATACTTCGTGGAAATGATACTAAACCTAGATATATATATATATATATACACATATATATATATATATATATATATATATATACACACACACACACACACACACACACACACACACACAAACAAACACAGAAATCCATATAGACATATTTTGTCTATGTGTTTATTTATTTATTTTGCTATTCTGTCAGAACCGATCAAAGCTGAGTTGTCTGTATTCTGTAAAATATAATTATGCTTACTATCACTTGGAGGCCATTTATAAAAATACAGAAGCATATGGGACCTAGGATAGACTCTTGAGGTACTGGAAGAAAAGCAGAGATGGTGTCTTGCAGTTTAACTGCCTGACATTATGTGACAGGTAATTTTGGATTGAAGTGAGTGACAAGGCTGAGAGCTTTAGAGAGTCTAATTCCTGCAGTAATTTCTAAGGAGATACTATATCAAAGGCATATGAAAGATGTGGGAAAGGGGCAATACAGGATTTCCTGAGTTTCTCTGTCTAATTATGGTATACAGAAAAATAAGACTGTGGTAGTGGTGCTGAAATGAGGTCTATAAGTCATGTTATCAATTGGATAATAATAATTTCAAGGATTATTGAAAGGTGAAAGAATAGTGATTGGCCTGTAATTAGTGACATCTTTGGATGTGCCTCCTTTTTGTAAGGGAATGAGTTAGGATTTTTTTCCACAGAATAGGAATATAGGATTCACTAATGAACCTGTTAATTAGTATGGAAATGGGAAGTGGGATAGGCTAGACGATCAGCAGTGAGTTTAATATATTCCCCAAGTCTACTATCCAGGTCAACAGTGGCTTGTTTTAATTTGAAAATGAGTATCTTGATGTGAGATGTAGAAATTGGTTTAAATGGGTAAGAGTTTGAGATAAACTGTGAGTCTGAGAAGAGAGGCAGAGAACATGGTAAGTTTCAACTGATCAAAGTGGTGACTAAGTGAATAAAATCAGTGTTGAACTGTTCAACTATGCTCCCAGAGTTGGTGTCATTAAAGAGGACTGGTTGTTGGATGTGACCTGGATTAATACGTTTATTGATAGTTAAAATTAGTATGAAGCACTTTCTGGGAATTTGAGAGTTATATTTTTTGGTCTGCCTTAATCATTCCCTTCACAATATCTCTGTAGTATACCTAAGATTTACCTGGGCTTTATGACTTATCCACTTTTTTCCAGGTCTTATCTCTTTGATGCATGGTGTGTTTTGCTTCTTTAGTGAGCCAGAGTGTAGAATTACTCTTAATTATTTTTGTTCTAATGAGGGTTACTTCATTTCATATGTTATTACATAGTCTACTGAATTCAGATACAACTTTGTCTAGTGGTAGAATTTTTAGGAGATTCCAGTTGCATGGCTTTTGGTATTTATTAAATTCATTCTGGTGGAAGTTCACTAAATTTCTTCTAAGTAATAGTGGTGTTATTTTGTGTATTGTTAATGTTTCTGATGAGGAAGGTGGGTAAATGATCACTGATGCAATCTGATAGGGCTCCTGTACACCTCTCAATCACTTATTGCAAGAAATCTGAACAAAGCTTAAAATAATGTGGGGGAAAGGCAAAAACAACAGAGACAGATTTTAAATATTGCTCCTATAAACTTAGAATGTTGTTACAGCAATATAACATATGACGCTCTTATATATGTCATTATTTAGTTACTTCTATCCTCAGTAATTTGTCAGAAAACCACAAATTTTATGAGGAACAGGCCAAAATATTATGCAAAAATCTGGACATTCTGGGAAACTCTGGACTGTTAAGAGGTTTGTCTTCATCGATTACATATCTCTCAACTTTTTAGTACAAAAAATCTGAACAAAACCAAAAATATTGGGGGCAACAAAGAGCCATAAACAGGAAAAGATTTTAAACAGTGTTCTTATAAACATAGAACATTGCTAGAATAACATTATTTTTCTTAGCTTGCATTTTTCTGAAGGATATGAAGTCTGAAATTAAAAATGTATGTCATTATTTACTGACTTCAGTCCTCAATGAAACACAATTTTTATGAGGAGCAGAACAAAAGTATGAGACAAAAATCTGGGCATCTTCAAAAATCTGAGCATTTGAAAGATATGATTATGTGCTGTGAAGAGTAGGGCAGGATACAATCAATGACAAATATAAATTTATTGCTGAAGAGGATAATCTGTGTTTAGGTGAAGCCAGTCAATATTCAGGTCTCCTTGTATTATTGATTCTTGGGAGCTGTTTGTAGATATGCAGCAGCAGTGCTGATATTATTGCCAGGAGGGATATAGGATGCAATAATGCAAGTAGATTTATAGTAATTCAGCTTTAGACAAAAAAAAAAAAAAAAAAAAAAAAAAACAGAATTTCTGCATTATTTTTCTTTGTGGATTTATAGAGGCTTTGAGTACTATTACGTTCATTTTGAAAAGAATAGCTACTCCTCTGGCTTTTCTTGTTTCCCTATTTGCTCTAATGACACCATATCCAGTCAGTGTGATTTCCTCATCTTTTGCATTTTGTTTCAACTAAATTTATCTAACTGCAGCTATGTTAGGGGAGCAGAGTGCTACCAAGCATAAAATTCACAATTTTTTTTGTATAAGGTTCTGAAGTGTATGCTACAGAAAAAGAAGGCCAGTGCAATTTGAGGGCTAAGAAACAGTTGAGATGTATTGGTTTGGAAAACATTGTTGCAATATTGGCCTGAGTAATTGGCTAGGTGTGGGTTAGGGTGCATGCCTTCTCTTAACTTTAGGAAAGTTGGTTAATGGAACTAGATGTACAGTTGTTAATGTTTTCATTTTGGTTTGGATGTTAAAAAAGAGAATGCTAGCACTGGCGCATTTCATGATGGAAAACAAAATACATTTCCTTTATCAAGTAAAGGCAACTTCAGCAACACTGCAGTGAATTACTCAGACTATACACCTGGACTTTTTTCCTAACTTCTGTTCCTTTAAACATCATGCCAAGTTTGCAAGTATAACTAGCATTTGGCAACTGGACACAGTACAACGGATGACTGCTAACACCATATGATAATATATTTTGTTTAGGATATGTGGAGGAATGCCTGAGGTACAGTGTAAGCTGACTATGCATCACCCAGCTTAGCCCAGAAATAACACTGCATGTATTGTCTTTGCGATGTTACACTGTCACTTAGTGAACGTCACAACTGGTAACTGTGGACTAGATACATTTTCTTCACCTGTACAGCCATGTAGTATGTATAAGATTGTCTGTCACTGCTGTTGGCTGGCGACTATCTCTGTTATGAGTACTGCCAGGAAGCAGGTAAAAATTTTCTGACACATCCCCATGCATCGTACACTATATAGTATATATATATATATATATATATATATATATATATATATATATATAGTTGATAGAATGTTAGCCTTCCTGTTATATTACCACTCCCTCGTGGTCCAGATCAGGTCCTTATAACAACATGGGTGTAATGTAGCACACCAAACACCTCAGGAAAGTACGCCATCCTATTGAAGGTAAGCATGGTAATACCTTGTTCCTGTGGTAACACTGGGAAATAGATATGCTCATGCACATGTGCCGAGAGCATACTGAGGAACTTCTACAGTGTCCTCAAGACAGAAGCCTCTATAATGCCTAATATGTCACCAGTTTGTCTCTTAAAGGTCCCCATGGCAAGTACAGTGAAGGCTATACATATCTTGGTATCCACAGGTATAGACTGGACACACATTCCACCAGTGTCCATTTATGGGCATACAAGCATACCAAAGTCCTTATTATATCCATGTCAACTGTAAATTTATCTAATAACTCCTGTTCAGAAAGGTTCAGTGAGTTATTCTTTGCCTATAGCTTCTTTTCCTAGGCCAGAAAATGGTGTTTTGCACATCAGGTTTCAGGAACATTGAAGTGAGTCACCCACAATGGGTAAAGGTCATGCTTGCAGTGACAGTGAGAATCTGCAATGATTGTAAAGTGAATAGAAAAGGTGCAGATTCACTTTTTGTTACATATCTGTGCACTGCATCAGAAAGCAACTATGCATTGCAAAAGGCAGGAAAAGGTATTCATTTACATAAAAAGTCACAGATTTTTAACAGATTCATCACTTGCATATGATTGCCTTAGTCATCTTTAAACTGATTTGTTTTAGTGCAGCTGTTGTCCCTGAGTCACACTTGAGTTGAACTTGTGCGCACCCTATGCACATGCCCAATAAACTTAAGCATAATGACTATGAACACCATATTATATGTCTGCTCACTGATTGCAATAAGTGCTTAGGGAATATTGTCTGCTTCCACATATGTATCTCTGTCTGAAATATTCGTTGATTTCTGCTACAGTATGTGTTTTAATAGTTATGGATATAGATATACATTTTCTGTTTTTCTCCAATCTTATAATAAATTTATTGACCAGTTAGACTTCTTTTAATTGACCATCTGCCTTCTCTCACACAATCAGTCCAATTGTCCCTGTTACCCGGGTGAGGCAACCATTAGTTGTGGCTTAAGGATTTTCTTCTTTATACTATGTTCCTTGCAAATGTCAAGCTTGTGTAGTTGGAAAGGGGATGTGGAATGGGCTGTCCACTCTGGCTGTCTTTCTCTTCCATTAAGGTCATTACCAGCAAGCAGTCAAATATCCTTCTCTGAATGGAAAGTAGTTTCTCCATCTCCACCAGTGAAACAACACTTTCCAATGTACTCTCCAAGTCCTTGCTGCTCTTCCCTACCTCTAGGAGAGGTGAGTGGGCCATGCTGTTTCACTTTTCTCCCTCTGTGTCTGGATATTCCATTGGCAGGGCTGCTAATTGATCCCCCTGCTTGGTCACATTAAGGGCTCCATCTGGCTGTACCACAGAGCCAGGCAAACTTAGTGACCAGTTAGATTTTTTTCTTGGTGTTTTATTCTATAAGTGTTCGACTGATGAAAGGTTCTGATATATTTTTTTTTTTATTATTGAGTTGTTTTTCCTGAATTATTTTTAGTTTTTGTGATAAAGTTATCTCTAGACTTGTTTTTTTCTTCCATTGTTTTGAATATATTTTCTGCTTCTTTTCTTAAATAAATTTGGAAACTAACAGCAGCAGAGGCCCACTTAGGGAGGGACAAATAGCAAAATGTTAGGGGACATGACTGGAAGATCCAACTCAGTCTTTAGTGCGTTACCTGCATTTCAAAATGAATACCAGTATTGTATTGTATTGTATTGCGTTTGCGGTCTGAATTGAAGGACTGTAGTGGCCCATATGTTGCATAAACTGTAGCGACTGCTCATCTGTTTCTGTTTACTACATCTGTAGCAACAGTTTGTTACAATTTAAAAGAAGAGCTTTTTTTCTTTCTGTTCAACTTAAAGCTGATGGGGACAGAGGAGTGGACAATGATACTGGGCAAAAGAATAACTATCTACACATCTGCATTGCAGGTGAGAGATGGTATTGAAATAAACTGGACTCAATTCATCAACAGCCACATGAAGTGTAGCGATCGTGTTGGCATTGCACAGCACCACCAACATGATAGTGTGCTATTTGGTATTCATTAAGCAGCTCGATACAACTTTTAAAGCCAAAAAATGCAGATAAATGGCAGGATATGCTAATGAAAGCAGAAAGAGGTGAAGAACATCATGCTAACTAACCAAGCCAATATAGTGAAGCTATTCATGAAGCTATAAAGCAATTTTGCATGCTCAGTGTAGGCTTTTGCCATGTATATCAAAACATTGTGGGATACGGGCATAATTACACTTAGAAAAACACAAGTTAGTGGTTACTGCTGCTCTTATGCTGCATGTGCAACAGACTTTAAATGAGGGTGCTGCTGTCACTGCTGCCAGACCTTGGGTAAGAAGAAGAAGGCTTCATTTACCCCATTTGACTTATCATGGACTGCATGAACCAGAAACTGTTGGGAGATCGTGGGCAGGGGAAACACTGGAAGAAATATGCAAACTCTGCTGCCCTTACCTCAAAACACAGGGAAATCATGGAGACCCTATCCTAGTGGAAATTAAGGTATGTTTAGCATTACACAGATGACCTACTGGTGCATACCAGAGACACACAGGGGATATGTTAGGGGTATCATAGGCATCAGCCTCAAGAATATTGCATCAGTTTTTAAATGCAATGCTACTACATGCAAAAATGCACATCTGCTTCCCATGAACACCACAGAAGAAAGCAAGAATCATGCAAAAATTCTATGCAACAGCACACTTGCCTTATGTTTTGGTGGCCATAGATTGCACACACATAGAAATAAAAGTCTCGTCTGGGGAACAGTATAGGAGGAACATCAACGGAAAAGGTTTCCACTCTATAAACTGTCAGGTTGTCTGTAAAGCCCAAGAGATCATCTACAATGTCTGTGCAGGTAACCTAGGACTAGTCAGTTTCCATGACTCATACACATGGCACACCTGTAAGCTGTACACCAGGTTTGCTATGGGTAACATTCCCCAAGGGCATCTAGTGGGGAAAGCAGGTTATGCACTAGAGCCCTGGCTCACGACACCCATGAGAAAATGAAATAACTCCTCTGGCAAAGATACATTGTGGTCCACACTCAGACTAGAAATATCATAGTGCTTATTACAGTTTGTAAGGGCTGAAAGTTGTCATTCTCCCTATACTATTAGCTCTATACCTTTTGGGGAATTTATACGCAAACATAGATTGTGTAATAATGAAACTGATTATAAGAGAAAATGAGTAATTTCATTAACATGTTTAAAATTAGAGGTTTTGATCAGGATATGTTGGAAGGGTGTTGAAAATTTTTTTTTAAAGAATATATTTTCAACACAACAGAAAAACAGTTAGCATTAAGACCACATTTAAAGAAAAAGACTTAGCAAAAAATGATATATATTTTACTACAATATTTAGTAGTTTTAGCACTATACTTAAAAATTGTTGGATTGTTATTGGGAATACATTGTAGGTCTAAATGATGCATTTGTAGTAAAATTAGGGGTCCCTATCATGTCTTATAGGAGAGGCAGGAACCTTAAAGATCTATTGGTGAAGACAAAAATAACAGTTCCCTTGTTTAAAATACAGAGACGTTTAAGTGAATTCGGTACTATTGCTTGTGGGAAATGCAAAGCATGTAATTTTATTATTCAAAATTTTAGACAAATTAATGGCCATGTTTTTGAGGTTAAGGACAGTTTTTGCTGTAGTACTGAAGGCATTATTTATGCCCTCAGGTGTCCGTGCAAGAAACTTTACATAGGTGAAACCAAAAGACCTTTTAAAATAAGATTATTAGAACATGTCAGAGATACAGCTAGAAATAAAAAGGAAAGTGCTATAGCTATACATTTTACTAAAAAAACATGATGGTAATAGTGAGGGCTTTCAGGGCACTATTTTAAAATAAATTGAAATATATAGTGATGAGTGATTTAAAAAATAGATTGTTGGTAAAGGAGTCAACTTACATTTTAAAATTTAATACATTATCTTCTAATGAGTTAAACAATGAAGTAAACTGGAGATGTTTTATTTAGTCTTGTTAATTTAATTACTTCATTATGTTGTTAGACATAATTGTGTAATTGAAGGATGTATTTAGGCAGGTTGTGATTTGTAATATTTATACTCCTTGAAGGCTTGCATAACCGAGACGTGAGAGTGTCTGTTTTATTAAACGTTCAGTGTTGGATTACTAGTCGGTGGTTTTATTAAAAATATCATAGAATGTATGCTTGGTTTGCCTAAACCAAGGTTCCAGTGTTTAGATACTTCAGAAGGTGCACTACAGTACGATCTGAGCAGCTCTGCTGAGACACTTGCAGTTTGTGTCATGTTACACAATATAATACACAGGAAACAGCTTCAGCAAGGATTAACAGACTACAAGCACGGCAAGCAGCAGCAAATACAAATGAGGAGTCTGACAGAGAACCACCAGCTTCACATGGTTCTGGCAAACAGAGGTGTGCACTATATGCCCTGGTTCTGGCAAAGAGATGAGGTTAGCTCACAGAATCACTTCCTAGGTCAAAGCCTAAGATCCTATGCACATACAAACAGGAAAACTGATGCCTATCAGACTTCACAGGCTTTACTTAACCATGTAATGGCTGTGTTCTGATAGTGTCACACAGGGATAGCCCCCAAGGACATAATTGTTACATATAGTAATGACAAGGTAAGTGTGGAACCTCAAAAAACAAAACATATATATATATATATATATGTATATATATATATATATATATATATATATATATATATATATATATATATATATATATATATATATATATCTCTATATATATATATATATATGTGTGTGTGTGTATATATATATATATATATATATATATATATATATATATATATACATATATATATATATATATATATATATATATATATATATGGGTCTGCTTTACATCAACAAAATGCCACTTACCCAAAACCTGTTTCATGACACGAAAACACCGACAGCAGCAAAACACCGACATCCCAGAATACCAGCTGTTCACGCCAGGTAAGTAACCACTCGGCCATCCTGTTGAACTCTGCCCCTTACACCCACAGTAGTGTGATCTCAGAGTTGGTATTCACCCCCCCCCCCCACATGGGTGGGTTTGGTTTTCTTTCATTTATGTGTTTGGTTCGGATGGCAGAGCGATTACTTACCTGAAGTGAACAGTCGGTGTTCTGAGACATCAGTGTTTTGCTACTGTCGGTGTTTTCATCTTGGTGAAATGGGTTTCAGGTAATTGGCATTTTGTTGATGTAAAGTAGACTCACCTAGATAGATAGATACAGATATAGATATATAAAACTGATTACTCTCATATGGAAATATGTACATGGCCCAAAGCAGAGCATTTGTCTGATGTGTACAGTTATGTCAACAATATCTCTTCTGTGAGATGTTTGCAGCATACAGTCATGTTTTAGAAACAATAGTTTGCATCAAGCATGATCACCATCCATAAAACATGGAACAGGTCAATTATACCCTCATTTGCACAACTATACCAAGAAGCAAAACTGAAGTACCTAATGGTTCCAATGCTGTAATGACAATAATAACTGAAATACAATGCATCTCAAAAACTGTAGAAGAAACCCATTCATAAATCATTAGTAATAAGAAATCATCAAATTTAGGTCTGCAGTACATACTGATGAATCCAATCTTGTGAATAAGCAAGTATCAGCTATCTACTTTGTGCATCAGACTTATATGCAACCCTAAGACACAAAGACATGTGCAAAGGGCAGGGCACAGTCATCATCATTTGTACAAGTGTGGGGGGGGGGCAAGGCTGACAGCAAAGAAGTGAGTGTGTGAGTAAGAAACACATGCATCTCTCAGAGTATACAGTGTTCAGGGTCAGAACAACAGACGTACAACAGTCCACAGTACTGTTTAGATTGTTTTCATGTGTGTAAAGTGATATGAGCAAGTGATTTTTTTTCAATGAGTGTGTATCTGCATGAACACAATCAAGCACTATGCTAACACTGCATCCTGGCATGTCAGACAGGTGTGAGCCATGAATGGTAGACTACTCAAGTCAGCTTCATCACCTGCAATCATGAGATTCATCTGTGCCATGAGTGGCACTGCTACTTCATTGGCCCTTGTTAGAAGTTGGGTTGCTACGTGAAAGGGAGCGATGTATGCTGGATGAGTTCCCATCTGGACTAGGTCCAGAATCAAAACCCCATTGTCTAGCTTATCTGGGTGTGGACACTGCAATCACTGATGGAGCAGTGGATGCAGTGTCATTGTGGGAGCAGGATCTTGCATGGACAGGACTGCTAACACCAGAATATGTAGCAGTTCTCTAGCCATGTGGATGACCACCCTCTCCCAACAAACTTTCCATCATTGAAACTGCCAGAAACAGTGTGCCTTCATCCTGTCCAAGGAGTTGCCCACATGATTCAGGGAGTCACTCACATCAGAATGGTTAATGTTTAGTAGTCAAACTACTGCTTCAGAGACCTGGGTGGAACGTGCTCATGCCTCCACCATGGCCCTACACATACATCTGATGGCACCTAATGATACACAAGCTTCAGGAGGAGACTGTACAATAGGTCTCATCTGAGTACCTCTTCAGTGGGGCACCAGTCCCTCACAATGGCTATCAGGACAGGCAACTGGCTGTGCAGCTTGAGTAACCACACTAGCCTGATCAACTGTGTCACCCACAACCTGTCCTATATCAGTGAGAGGTCACTGTGTCCTGGGTATGCATAGACATTCTAACTGTGTCCAAAACATGGGCAGTGGATGTGGGGATCATGACCTCTATGTCAGAATGACCACCATTATCATCATCACAGGCTACCAATATTCCAAGATTAAGCGGATGGAGTTCCATATGGCCACGCTCAGAATCACCTATGATAACAAGCAAAAAACACAAGAAACAGAAAAAATGGAGAATAAAATTGATCACATATTTTCCTTATAATAAATGTATGTTAAACATCTTAACAGATGCTCAAGCTACAAAAACTTTACAGTCATATAAACGTGAATCTATCTTATATACAGTATTAACAATTAACAAATGTGTGCTTTGCACTTGCATGTGGGCTGGCAGCCTGCAATCCAGAAGTGCCTGTATGTGAGGAATGGGAAGGAATGAAGTTTGTTAAGTATCATATTGCAAATGAAACAAGAAAAGGACAAAATTCCCCTTCACAAGCACAGATTAGAAAAAATTACTAACACTTAGCTGCCCCCGCAAACCCAAAGGAAACTCCACTATTTCTGCACAACTGTAATCTGACTCACAGTTATCACTGGCTCTATACATACATTATTTATATATATATATATATATATATATATATATATATATATATATATATCTATATATATATATATCTATATATATATATATATATATATATATATATACATATATATATCTACACACACGTGTGTGTGTGTGTGTGTGTGTGTGTGTGTGTGTGTGTGTGTGTGCGTGCATTATATATATGGATCAAACATCTTAGATATATGTATATAAAGATATAACAATGATACTTGTGACATTGGGTCTGGCATCCTCATCTGCACCAATGTCAAGAATTCTGGTGGAAACCTCTGCCAATCTATCTGGATCTCTTATAGTGGAAAGGAACTTGAGCTCGGTCAGCCCTACCCCTCCCTAATAGAAAAGCTCCATGGCTACATAAGGCCTGGATAATGACCTCATTTATTGCATCACTATATGGTTGCTTACAGGATACAGATGTTTTCTTGGGTGCCATACCCCATATGAGATGAAATTGAAAACAGATACAAACGCATTAAATATATCATTAAAAAAACACAGGATGACCGAGATCTCAGTTCTATGTTACTGCATGCATCCAACGTGCACACAAACAATTTAAACATGTTAAGTCCTCGCTATGACTACACACATGTAAGCCTCCAACCTCCACCCCCCCCAGGCCCAGCTACCCTCAAAACAAACAACAAAAAAGTATATTTAAAACTCAGCTGTCAGCACTGATGTTATAACACCTCTCTGAAGGAGATAACACAGGTTTAAAGTTTATACTACATTGCTGCATTAATAATAGCAATTATAAATGCAACATTAGAAAAGTAACACCAATTGTGATAACTGCCATGGCCACTTCTGTGGAGGTCAAGTCCGGTAGAAATACACAAACAGAACAAATGTTTCTTTTTCTGCTAACACAGACAAAAACACCAGACCTTCCTATATGCTTACAGTAGAATCATCTGCAATAAGTGTGCAAACATGACACAGAAAACCAACTTTCATGGTCTCTAATAGTCTCCCGTTTGCTATACACCTACTTCATACTTTTCTACTGTATAGATTTTCACAGAATATCCAGATTTTTGCCTCATATGTTTGTCCTGTTTATCATAAAATTGTGTTTTTCTGGTACATTAGTAGCAAATCATTAAAGATTGAAGTTAGAAAATAATGACCCACATTTGAGTTTCAGATTTCATACCATCCAGAAAATTCATGCTAATGCAAAAGCTGTTATTCTATCAACTTTCTAAGTATACGAGAAGTGGCATTCGACTGTTCTCTTAACTTCTTAACAGTCGATGTATGTGACCTCTATTCTAGTATTCCCCACGATTTGGGGATTGAGTGGGTTGTAGAATTTATAGGGTCAAAGGGGGCTACGAGTGATCAATGCAACTTAGTTGAGCAATTATTGGATATCATTTTGAAAAACAACTTTGTCTCTTTTGAAGACAGTTTGTTTTTACAAAAAATAGGGGTGGCCATGGGGTCACCAGTGGGCGCAAGCTTTGCAAATCTAGTTATGGCCCACTGGGAGACATCCTATGTGCTTACTAGCACTTGGAAATCAAGCATTTGCTTGTATAAAAGATACCTGGATGACATCTTCATTCTTTTAAAAGGAGATGAGACAGACGCATGGGAATTAGTGAAATTCCTGAATTCTACTACAGGTTTTCTCAAGTTTACCATGAACTTTCGAGTCAATGACATCTGCTTTTTGGATATTCTCTTATGTAAAAACCAGGACCAATATATATCTAAAATACACAGAAAAAGCACATTTTCAAATACATACTTGCATTTTTCAAGTTCTCACCCTCACCACCAAAAGAAATCAGTGGTAAAAGGCCAACTGGTAAGGATAGCCAGGATGACCACACTTGAAGAGGACTTCAATAAAGAATGTGATAATTTGTATCAGATGTTTCGGCATCGAGGATACCCAGGTTCATTTCTGGATAACATCTTTAGTGAAGTCATATCAAAAAGAGAACACAGGGTGTACGAAGCAATATTGGGGATTCAGAGCAGAGCTGGCCAACCAAATGGACACAATGAAATAGGACTTGTTATTCAAAGTCCTAATGCTGCTAATAGCCCTGAGGTCGCTGTAGTTGAGACATTAGGTAGGCACATTAATCACACAAACTCATTTGTTTTCACCTATTGCCCAGAGGCCCCTGAGATTTCTAAGGTGGTGAGGAAATATTGGTTTTGTTTATCTTTAGAGAAAGATTCAACAAAAATTCTTAGATTTGGACCTACTATCACCTTTAAGAGGGGTAGTAATATGAAAGACCTTCTCGAAAGAAAGCCTGTAGGACCTAAAATTAAGGGGGGTACACAAAAATGCGGGGCATGTAGGCAGTGCACACACATCAACACTTCCGACTCATTTACAATAGGTCATGGTACCTTTAGAGTTTGGAAACGTTACAATTGTAACAGTAAACGTGTGGTATACTTAGCACAATGCAAACAATGCCCCGCATTTTACATAGGAAAGACAGACAGGCATCTGAGAGAGAGGGTATATGAACACGGCTATGCGATTAACAACAACAAGGATGAAAATGCCCTTGCAAAACACTGTAATCAGAATGCAGGCCATGTGTTCGACTTTATGGTCATTGACCAAATTGCGATTGACAACACTAACCTTGTTAACGAAAATTTTCTTAAGTTACAGCTAGAAAAGAAAGAACTATGTTGGCAGTTATGGTTGGCAGCACATAAAGTGCCTGGCCTTAATGAATACTGCTCAATTATGTGTGTCCTTAAACTGAATAGTTTATTAAGGTAGGGATACCACTACGGTATAATTCTTTCGCTTAGGGCTCCATACAGATTAACTTGTTTGTCCTGTTATGTGTATACATATTTGGTTACTTCAGTGTGAGATTTATATTTACATTTATATACACACATGTTTTGGGAGTAATCCATCCTTACATACACATACACACTCTTTGCAAATATAAATGATGTTTTTTAGAGTAGGGGTCCCCTGCATGAATTAATGCCTACTGTCATATATAGGTTTATATACTGAATTTTATACACATCAACACACATTCCTTTATATATATATCCCTTTATATTCTTCATACTTGGTTGATTCATATGCATTTATAGCACAAGGCGCAGTGTCTATTGGTTTTTGTACACTGTCGTTTTGTGTTATTAAGTTGTTAGGTTGGCAAGTTAATTTTATTTTACTATTATTAACTTTTAGATTAATTTTTAACTACTGTTAAGAATACTATTCTTGTTGTTTTTTATTATATATTTTTTACTACTTTGGTGGGTTTTTTGACCTATTTAATTTACAAGTGGTTGGTTGGCTGAACGTCCATTGAGTATTGTGCTAACTAATTAACAAAAGTATTTAAGCAGAACATGTTTGCAGCACTGTTGTAAGTCTGAAGAAGTTCAGGCAGTGTACTGAACGAAAAACGCATTTCTGAGCGTTTTATGTTACTTGCTGTGCTTGTTTTTATGGTTTGGTTACTATTAAATCATTGGATTTTACTTAACAACAGATAGAACAGCGTGGATTATTACTGCAGTGCTCTTTCGAGCTTATTTTTGTACTGACGCTTGATTCGGCAGTCCGCTACCTAGGATACATTTGTGGCACCTATCCTGGTTTTTAGTGTTGTTTTGTTAACTTTCTAAGTTTGTTAGAGCAATATTTAAAAATTGTCTCTATTTCTGAGCCTTTGCCCCACTTTTATTTATGGCTCTGTCCAGATTTCTTGCTTTAAGAGGTTGAGAGGTTTGACTAAGGTTGTGACACTGCAAGTATAATGAGCGATTTAGGCGATCGATAGTCCTACTATTCAAATGCTGGCTTTAATGACCACAGTTAGTGGCCCTTAGTAAGAAATGTTGTTCATATTAAAGGGGAGTATTTAAGCATTGTTAAAGATGAATTATGGCAAGAAAACAGAGATAGAATTGCTAGTATGAAAGCATAGATAATAAAAGGTGGCACCAGACAGAAAGAAAGGGATGCACCTGCAGGGATTGCAGTCTTTCTTTAATTCATTCCCTGCAGTATAGGTCTTTTGATTCTGTACGTTTAACATTCAGTGGGTGTGCCATGAGCCTTTACAAAATGAAGTTATCATCTTACAATTCAAACAAATATTCATATCTCTGGAATCTAAGTGTTAGTAGAAATCAGTAAATTAATATTTACATTAATGGCATTTATTCAGTTCAGTAATTTAAACTGGATTTTATAAACCAAAATAACGACAGTGAATATTAATTTTGTAGTGGTGTCTAAACAGATTATGATATCTCAGTAACCATTCAGGCAATACGCATACTGCCAGCAGGATTTTCTTCATACAGCTCTGAGCTTAAACATGAGGCTATGCAGTTCTACCTGTGTTATCTGAATGTTGAGATATTTAGAGAAATATGAACATTATTACAATACAAATAAAAAGCATATAAATGATAAAATCTCTTTAGCTGCATTAGACAGAGGTCAAATATCAATATAATTGTGTTTGCCATCATGTATGCTTCAAGATGAAATCCTCTGATACCTTGTATGTAGCATGGTTTTGATATTATTAATGCAAATATGAACAAGCAGTATTTGATGCCTAGAGGCATCTAGGAGGTAACTGCAGAAACACCTGGAGGCGTACTCGGCTGTGTGAATACATGCCTATGCTAACTATTTGCAATATCCCAATCTTCAAGGCATTCACTGTCAAATGTGAGACGAAAACTTTCGTAACTTATTTCTGTTTCACTTTCAATGTGGTTTGATACAATGTCACAATATCATTACATCTAAACTCTTTATCACCTTGCTAACACGTCTTTGTCTGCGGCATCTCTGGGAAAGTTTGTGAAATGATTGCTTTCAATACCCTTGTTTGAGGGTTCAAATGGATCCAGGTCCAGGGTGCAACACAACACATTTGGTTAAACATGTAAAGCATTTGATCTAAAATAATTGTTTGTTATTTATTTTTTCTTGTATCATTTGCATGCCTCTTGGCAGCACAAACGTCACTTTCACAACTTAAGGAAAAAAGTGAAAAATTTAGTTTAGGTTGCCATAAGTAGTATAAATCAGCCTGGTGCAGTGTGTGGTTGTCAGTATTCTGGATGGTACTGAGGGAAAAAAAATGCAACTAAAAAGTAGTTTTCTTTGTGGCACAAAGTATAAATCTAGTCAGCTTATAAGTAAAGGATATCTGATGCATGGCCTGAATCCAATAACATGACACATTTACAGAAGGTTATCTGAATGCATGTTTAATCACATTTTGTGATACCATGGTTTTGTTCGTTAAAAATTAACTGTTGTCACTATTGCTAACAACATGGATTTTTATTTATTTTATTTAACATCTGTTGACCAGGAAAGTTCGTCTAAGACAGAGCCTATTTTCAGAGGAGGCCTAGAGAGAAATGTTCCATATGCATGCCTTTGGAATGTGGGAGGAAACTGGAGTACCCAAAATAAACCACACGAATGCAGAGAGGACATGCAAACTCTGCACAGAAGGCACGCCAGCTAAGAATCTAATACGAGAACCTCTTGCGATAAGGCAGTAACATTAACCACTGCATTGCTCAGTTAGTCTATTAATGCTATGTGTCATTAAATACAAGTCTGATAATGTGTTCCACAAAGTACATATCTGATGTTGCTAGGAGATGTAAGGAGTAGATGTGAGAAGGATGAATGTGCCATTTGAATGCACTTCTTGCTCTAGACACTGCTACATATACCCATGCATTGCATTTCATTGACTTTCTGTATTTTTCCCTATCACATATTCCTATTTGAAATCCTTTTCCATTTGCTTTCTACTTGACAATGGAGAGAGTTTTTACAACCTAAGGAAAAAGTAAAAAAATGTAATTTAGTCTGTCTTAGGTAGCTCAAACAAGCGTTGTGTCATTGTGTGCCCCCCCCCCCCCACACACACACACACACACAACAGGGAGAGTACTTACTTCAGTAAATGCACTTGACAGATGTTAAAGTCTGTGGTAGAAGGTATAACTGAAATGAACTGAGAAAAATAAGGCACATAAAGCATTGTTCAAATCCTCTTTAGTAATCATGTTGCAATTATTCACAATATGGACTTTCCAGTTTTTTTTTTTTCATTTTTAAGGTATATTTGCTCCCCACTTGGCAGTGCACAAACAGGATTCACTACTTAAGTAAAAAAAGTGAAAGTTATAGTTTAAGCTGCCTTAGGAAGTTCAAACATACCCAGCATTGTTGTGCAGCCCCCACAACACAGAGACTACTCACTTCAGTTAATGCACCTGACATGTGCCAAATTTTGTAATATAAGGTGTAACTGAAGTGAACTGAGAGAAATAAGGCACATGAAGCTTTGTTCAAATCCTCTTTAGAAATCACTTTGCAAGTTTTGTTTTGTTTTAATGTACATTTGCCCTCTGCTTTCCAGCATGTCAACAGGGTTTACTACCTAAGGAAAATGTAGTTTAGGCTGCCTTAGTTAGCGTAAACATGCCTGGCGTCATTGTGTGGCTCCCACAACATGTAAAGGACTTGCACCTGACAGATGTCAGATTCTGTGGCACAAGGTATAACTGAAGTTATTCAAAAGAAATGAGGCATATGAAAAAGTTTGAATCCTCTTTAGAAATCACTTTTCAGTCATTCGTAATATTTACTTTTCCATTTTAAGGTACATTTACTCTCTGCTTGGCAGCATGCAATCAGAGCTCACTATCTAAGGAAAAAAGTGAAGGTAAAGCTTAGGCTACCTTAGCACAAACACACCTGGCAACAGTGTGCTTTCCGCAGCACTCTGAACAGTACTGATAGTAGAAATTCCACCTGTCATAGCGCTATCTTTGTGGCACAAGGTGTAACAACAGTGATTTTATGACAAACACTATAGTCTATTAAGTGTTCAAATCCAGCTGCAAGATGCTTTTTAAAAAGTGTGTAAGAAAGCCATTTCTCAAAACTTTTTTGAATAAGACTGTAATACTAAAGAAAACTTATAATATTAAACCTTTTTTGCAGGCAATGTATCAGTAAGGTTTTCTTAATGTTTTACAGATAAACACAACCTAATGTGTTTCTGGTTTCTTAGCCATGACAATGAAAATATTTTGTATAAAATTAACTTGCATATGTCTGATAGCCAGAATACCTTTGTTATTATAATTGTGACTCATCCCATGCCCCAACTATGTGTTTAGGACCCATATGTCTTGTGAAGTATGCATGTAACATTAACCTGCTTGCATTAAACAGCACATTTAATTTCATCCATCTGAACTATATTTACTTGCAGAAAGAATGACTTTTATATAGGAATGCATTCCAAGACAAAATTATAACCACACACATATAGACATCTCTGAAATGTATC
Source organism: Protopterus annectens (assembly GCF_019279795.1). NCBI lineage: Eukaryota > Metazoa > Chordata > Ceratodontiformes > Protopteridae > Protopterus > Protopterus annectens. The sequence continues at coordinate 184,164,068 of NC_056750.1, read as the reverse complement.
TGCATTAATTTAGAAATTATTATATGTCAAATTCCCATGCTGGAAGACCAGTTCCCCTGTGGCAATATCAGTAAATGCCTTAAGTTGTGATTCTTGCATCCTCTATCCCATGGGTTTGATTCCCCATTGGTACAATAATGTTTTAACATTGTGTAAGGCCCAGCATAATAATATGTCATAATTCAGCATCTTTCATCTACCAAATTCTAATCCTCAAAAGTCATGCCAGTATGCAGTACATTGTTGAACATTGAAAACTCTGACAATGGGTGGAACATCACACATGGGTCAGCTCAATGTCATGTTTCACACCTTCACATTTGCACTAAGTAGTGCCATAGAGTCTGTCTACTTTCAGATGCACAAATGCAGTTGGCAAGCCTGTGTATCTTTGCTCAATACTTCTAATACACCCAATATGAAATAGGTGCCAATTCAGACATATGTTGTTAGCTTGACTTTTCAACATGTAGCTTGCGAATGAGAGAATGGTATTAAAGTTTGAGTACAAAGGTGGGATGTTGAGGAGTCCAGGATATTTGTGTCACTCTTCATGAATCTTTATAGACATAGGCTGCAGAAGGGGGACTATAGTGGGTGACAAAACAAGGCTTAGGCTTGGAATAAATTAGCCAAGGCCGTCTCCAATGCAACTGGCATTCCACACAATGGGGAACAGTATTGTAACCAATATAGTGACCTTAAAAAGTGAAGCAGAACCTCCTAAGCTGATGGGAGGCTGAATTTAGGACTGGGAACACCCCCCAGTTGTGTATGTATACTGACCCATAACCTGTCTGTGATATGGTAGTAATTATCTAGCCAGCCAGTGCAGTCACTCATTTTGCTTTCATGTCTGATTCTTTTCTTTTCGTTTTGTTCTGTACAGCTACAGACGAGATAGCTACAAACCATGAGGCAAACTTGGGCAGAGATCAATTCATTTCAGACAGGCATGGGGTAAGTATGATTCATGTAAAAATTCAAACCATAATGTTATTTTTGTTCCCTGAAGCATTAGCATCTCAAGCAGGCATATCTCATCCTTCATCTCAAGCATGCATACCTTCATCGATAACTCCTACTACTTCCACTAGGCAATTAGTATGCCAGCTTTATTGTGTGTGGGTTCAGTACCCAGAACAGCCATTTTTTTAAACTGATAATTATTTATAAGATCTTAACAGCAGTCTGTCAGAAAGAATAAAATTACTGGATTTGTAATTATTAATTTAGAACGCATAATTCCTATCCATCATAGTGAAACAAAGGCAGCTGTTTCTTTTATCAGAGCAGTGATATTTGTTTATTTAATAACACATAAATACCTTTTCATCATATATGGATGCTGCAAAGGTGTGCATTAGTAAATTATGATAATTGTTTATGTATTGCCAATCCATGTTTGACTAAAATGTACTGCAATGTGACATGACACTTATCTAATTATCTCTTTTTTGTCTCCCCTTCCATTTCTCTCTTATTTTTATCTTATTTTATTTTATTTTGTGGACTGGTAATAATTTTTTAACAATCTGCTGTTTGCATAACTTGCTGATGCAAATTAAGCGTCAACAGCACAGAAAATTACACTGACAACTGCAGCTGGGCCTGCAAAACCTCCTAAAATGGCAGCACAGACACTCAGTACCTCAAGGTCACAACACTTCAAGTGCATCAGGTAACTCTGCTCTGGCTGTGGGTTTGGTACCCTCCTAGAGCACTAGTAATAGTGGAGGTGGTAATTTTTTTACCCAGCAGAAGCTGACAAGGCTGATGAAGGATATAGCAGAGAGCAGCCTTGGTGCATGTATCAGCAGGGTTGAAAAGGTTCTGCATCACATTGCAAAGATGATGCCACATCTGGCACTAACCTAAGGAGCTGCTGCAGAAGACAGTGATGCCAGTTCTGAGGGTGAGTATTAGATTCTCAGTTGTCAAGCTGGATGTGGGTGCATCTCCAGTGTCCTCTACTTATCCCTAATCATGGCGTTAGTAAACATTTTGTCTCAATCATTGTCTCCGTCTGTTTTATTTTGAATATCTGTGGATGCTTCCTAACCTACACTACCTACCTTACAATTTCATTCCTAAGTACCTTTCCCAATATTCCTCACTCTCCCCAAAAAAAAAAAAAAAAAAAAAACAGGGACCGGTCCCACAAAAAAAAAAAAAAATTACACCCCATACATAGCACTCTAGCACTCCACTTCACCTGCATGTCATCCTGGCACATTTAATTTGGTTCCATGGGTCATACAACATTATAATCACCAGTGTGGTGACTCTGCAAAGTTATAAATTATGTGTACAATTGCACATTGATGTAAAGAAGTGGACAGCAATGATGCTCTCTGACATGACCACATCCCTCCTGCAAATTCCTGTATTTTTTCCAAGTGTGTTACCATCTGTTTGCCAACCCAATTTTCACCACTTTCCTATCAACCCTTTCAGTTTATATCACCCTGGTGGACCCCTGGTATAAATAGATTACACAACAGAAGAAAGAAATTCCTATCTAGAAGCAAGTAGGAGGGCGCACAACAACGAAAGAAAAATCCCTCATTAGTCTCAACAGGCAAATCAGAGAACAAATCAAGTTGGGATATACTTCTCAGATGTCAAGGCAAATGTAGATAGCTTTTTGCTACAAGTTGGGTGCAGTCATTGACCCCCTCCCCCAATGGATGTTGATTTCCTACAGAAAGGATTGAAGCAGACTAATGACTGGTGTCAGATCCATGGTCTCAAACTAAATATGAGGAAGGGCATAATAATACTTTCTGGGGAATCCAATACCCCTGCAAAGTATAATATTGATAGCACCCCCCCCCCCAAGAGTAGGCTCAGTGGTGAGAGATCTGGGTACTCAGATAGAGAGATAGTAGTCTGCACTTTGACCACCATGTGTCCATGGTGGTGAAAAAATCCTTCTTAGGGGTATGGCATCCAGATCTGTGGATGTCATAATACCACTGTACTTAGCCCTCATCAAACTAACAATTGAATACAATGCAGCCTTTGGCATGTACTGCATCTACAACAACTGGAGCATTTCTCAGAGGTTTCTCACTAAAAAAGTAGAAGGTATATCTAATGTGTCATATGTGCACCGATTAAAAGCTCTATCACTATATTCACTTTCCTACCAATTACTGGGAAGTGATCTATGCATGAACTACAAGGCAGTCTCTTACCCAGATCTGATGGAAATGTTGCATGTTCACAAAACTAACTGCAGAAAGGTTAACTTCTCCAAGGATCTAAACCTGATCTCTAGCATGAATAGATCATGCTGGAGATACAGATATGTGCTCCAGAAATTGCCTCTCCTTTGGCATAGGCTTCCTATTCATGTGAAGCAGAACTCTGCTTTGACCATCTTAAAGCACAATCTGACTGATGTATGGGAAATCACAAATTCATTCCTATGGTGGGGTCCATGTTCCTTATGGACAGTCTGTAAAAAATGTCAAAACCCTGCTTTCTGGCTCTTCTTATCTTTCCACTAGGGATAGAAAATTAGGTAAAATCTGGATAAAACTGGATAGGCTTATAAGGGCTCTTTAGCTGTTAGCCAAGTAATTTCTTATGAACCTATGTCCGTGGCACTTATGCTGAGTTTGACACAGCACAGCAATGCTGAGTGACAGTGTATACTGTTTAACTTATTACTGCAAAAACTGAAAATTTCAGTTTAATCTGCATTGGTCCTACTACTGTTTTGAAAATGTGCTTATGTCCACTACAGAATGGGAATACAGAGTAAAGCCATACTAAAGACAGCACTGTGATACAGGCTAAACAATTCTTAGACTGCTGGATGTATTAAGGTAGGAGTTCATATGTGACATGTTCAGATAATTGCCCTGTTTGTAGCTTGATATTTTAGAAGAGTGTCATGTGTTAGATTATAGCTGTGTGTCAATTTATTACTTCATGACACATCATATTCCTATCATATATTTCATTCCAAATGCCTGTATTTGTCTCCATAAAACACATTTCCTTAACATAACACCGGAATAATGCAGCAAGACATCTTTGCAAATTCAATAAAGCTTATACTGTAATGTTTTCCATGTGCATGTCACAGAGCAATGTGAATATGGGTGCAGTGAGTTTTAGATTCAGTAAACTCTGAGTAGCAGTGTGCAAACATGTGCATTCATGCACAATAACAGAAACTTTCATGGAATGCAAATTTCAACATAAGTAGCTGAAATGTATGCTAATGAAGTGAAACAACATAGTGGAGTGATCCAACAACCATAAACACAACCGTGTTGCGCCCGTGTCTGTGCTGGTAATGTACATGGAACTTTTCTGTGTACAGAAGTCTACACAAAAACAAGGGCATGTAAAAGTCCAGAAATATGGACAGAATGCCCATGAAAAGGTAACAACACACATATAATGGGTGGTATATACACTGTGGATGCCCAGAAGCATCAGGGGAGTGTGTCAGATTAGTATACATTTAAAATATTTTCTTACCACATGTTTATGCAATGTGACACTTGCCACAAAAGTTTTAAATATGAATAACAGAAACGTCATTGAAAAGAGGAGTATTATGTAGTATCACAAGAGGTAGAGTAATACCCTGCCTTGTGTCTTTAAAATTGTCCTCCAATGCTGCTGCCCAGCTTACACAGCTACTAACAGTGTAGATTCCAGGCTGTCAGCATGGTTATTATGCAAATGAGTGCAAACATCAGTGGATTTGTTGAATAATAAAAAAGCAGGTGTAGGGATGTTCACTTCATGTAAGCTCCTACACAGTGTGTAGGTTTTCCATGGATGTTGATGACATCAGGGGTGTGTGTCAGGTAACTTTGTTGTTTTTTGTGTGGGAGTTTAGTGTGCGTTTGCACAGTGCGCCACTTCACACAAATGGTTATGGCAATGAATACCTTGTTTTTGTGACCAGACCACCCACGTATCAGACATAAGCTAGATACCAAAAATAGAAATTGGATTCAGTCAATCAATATTGCTATGCACTGCTGGGCATCACACAAACCTGGTAAGCAGGTCTGTGCTTTGCTCATTTCTTCCAGTTATGGGACTTTGCTTAATTACTCCTGTGGCAACAAGTGTTACCCTGGGTTTAAGTGCAGGGAATGGTAAATTTTCTTATACTGCTCTGATATTGCAACATACAGTAATGAAGTGTAATTAGTGTTTTCTGTGTGTTTCATGACAACAGGGATAAAAATATAAAATTTTTACATGCCTTACCTTAGTTATGCATGGCTACACTTTGCTGAACACAAGTGCACACAGCCCACTACTGTGCACTGAACCAGGACATTTAAACCATGTTAATTATTTCCTAAGCAGGTGAATTACATCTTAATTTGTCAAGCTTATATGGTGGATCTACTCAAGTAATGTATAAAGTATGCATACGGCCTACATTCTGATTTTCCCCTCACTATTTCAACCCTACTGGAGTAGAGACTTGGAAATTTTAACAGAGATAATGCTAGGGGGCTGCAGCAGCTATTCTACATCTGAATGTGCTAGAGGATGAAGTCAGTGCTGCTGACCATAGGCCAAGCCAAGAAGGAGAAGAGTGTTCAGGCCCAGGGTAACCTTCCAGGTGCTACATGAGCTGCAGATTGTAGAGCACAACAGGGTGGACAGGGACATATTACAGGAACTCTGTGAGCTCTGCCAACCTCTACTCATAGCCAGAGCCAACCGAGGGGAACCCATCCCAGTGGAAACTAAGGTATGTGTAGCCCTTAGGATATTAGCTACAAGAACTTTTCAGAGACCAGCTGGGGATGTGATAGGGGTGTCACAGGCATCAGCATCTAGGATACTCCACCAGTTTCTGGATGCTATATTCCTACATGCAGGTGAACACATATAATTTCCCCTTACCCCTGAGGAGAAGGCCAGCAATATGCAAAGTTCTACCATGTAAAGCACTACCCTGAAGTTCTGGGTGCCACAGATTGCACTCATGTACACTTCAAGGTACCACCTGGTGAGCAGGGTAGAATCTACATTAACCGCAAGTGATACCACTCCATCGACTGCCAACCCATGTGCAATGCCCATGGTATTATCTTGAATGTGTGTGCTGGCAACCCTGACAGTTATCATGACTCCCATATCTGGCACACATCACAGCTGTACCAGATGTTTGCTGGGGGGACATCCAACAGGACCATTTACTGGGGGATGCTGGCTATGCCCTGGAATGATGGATGATGACACCCACAAGTAATGCACACAAACCCATGGAAGAATGCCATAATGAGGCACATGCACATACTAGAAACATCATGGAGCATGTGTTTGAGCTTCTGAAGTCACGGTTCCGGTGCCTAGATATATCCATGCAGCCTTTCAGTATACTCCAGCCACGTGTGCACAGATATTCACAGTATGTGCTATGCTACACAATCTGATTCTGCAGAAACAGCTGCAGCAGGATCAGCAAATGGAAGGAACACACATCCCCCCAACACCTAGGTCACCACAGTCACAGTCACAGAATGACTCAGAGGAGGAACCCCTAGCTGCTGTCTCTGTAGGCAGACATAGGCATGCTCAGTATGCACTTGCTTTGGCTAAGAGACAACACATAGCACATTCACTGACCACTTAGAGACCTAGGGACTAATACTTTTCTCCTACTCACATAAATACATTAATACTGATGCCAGGCAACTCACATGACCTGTACCTATCCTTGTATTAGCTGTGCACTGCTTGCATCAGACAGAATCAGCCCTGAACTACAGCTGTGTCAACTGCTGCATTTGCAAGGTAGGTCCTTAGTCTACATTGTAATCTGGTAGAGTAGTATGACATATCCTGTGTATCTATGAACTTGGTACAGTATGCAAGTAAATAGTGGTGTATTTGTACTGAAAATTAAGTAACATGTGACTACTGAGACTAATTTACTAGTATGTGTCCATTTGTAATTAGTAGACCTCATGCATGAAATCATCACACAGCCCTGCTGCAGCAGATTACTGGTACAACATTCAAGAGAGAAGTTAGAAAGTGAGACTACACACTGCAATGTCTGACTTCAGACTTGTCTGTATCCTAACAGTAGATGTGGATTGTTCCCCCACCCCCCCAAAACAGGGGTGTCCTCTTGTAAATGTCATAACAGTAAGTGATCTATGCTACCCACAAACCAATGGTAAATGGATGTTTGTCACAATCATTATCCCCCACATTTCCAGGAAAATACTGTAGATTTGATCATACATTATATGTGTTGGGTAATGCATGTATAGCAGTGTACATTGTTATGCAGGTGGTTGTGTGATGAATGACCCATATTCTGGCAAGCTGCTTTTGTGGCCAAAAAATAAGATACCCATCCTGTCTGATGAAGCTGTAATACTGCTGAGTGTTCAAATCCTGATATAAGTAGAGGTTTTGAATGTGTACTAGCAATAGGTTGTGTTTTACAGACTGTGAATCTGCGTCCCATACAGTTATTAACTTTGTCTTGCCTTAATTCCACGTTTGCATGATGCACCACATGTTTAGAATCTTTCTGATAAGGCTTAGTCAGTTTGCATGGAGCGCAGCAGTGCAGAAACAGTAAAAGAGGAAATAGGATTTATGTCTGACTGCCAACCACAGACACTGGATGCATTCAATCAATGCCATTAGTAATCAGGAAATCCTGACCTGGATTAGGGATAGGAGTGGGCTGTAGTAGCAGGTATATATAACATAATAGTAAAACTCAGATGTGAGCAATTGCGCACTGCTTACTGACCTGCAAACAGTAGAAAAAAGGCAAAGGCACATATGTGTATACTTATTTAACCATAGCACAAATCCAGTGCTTCTCACACTATAGCACACACTCTCTCTAACTCTGTATGTGTATATATATATATATATATATATATATATATATATATATATATATATATATTTGCCATAGTGCCCTACATACTTATCAAGCTCTTACAGTAGCAAATCAGGACAAAGCAACAAATAATGGAGGGACAAAGGTCCAAAAAATAGGATCACTTTTTTAAATATTACACTTACAAATTTAGAAATGTAATAGCTTTACAGGCGTTGCATTTCCATAAATTTTCTGAAGGATATGGCATGTGAATTTCAGATGCCTGCCATTATTTACTGACCTAATTTCTCAATAATTTGCCACTGATTTTCCGGGAAACCACAATATTGTGTGAAACAGACTACAAATATGAGTTAAACGTCTGGATATTTTGTGAAAAATCTGGACAGTTGAGAGGTATGGTGCCCTATCATTCTCAGACACCATGTCTCCCCTAAGACTACACATGAAAACATTGCAAACTGAGGGGACAATATAAGTATGTGTACATATAGTGACAAGCCAGTCCTTTGTTTCCCCACCAGCAATAACACCAGCAAGCACAAAACCTTGGGTCGCCTCATATTTTCAACACAAATATCACCCCCTATACAAGAAGTTGTAATACATGATGCTGTGTTCTCCCTCATGGACAGGACCAATCAATGGTGCTCACAGGCTTGAGCATCCAAATGCAATTAGACCGGCTCAGTAAGAATATTGTTGTTACACAACTAGGCTACTAAACAGCATTCGTCTGCAAGGCTACTAGCCTCAGATGACATTACTAACCAAATTGACTATGCAGGCCTCCTAAGCTGTTGTCAAACACATGGCTTGGTTATGTCATCTAGTATAATTTCACCTGAGTACTACATAAATTAGACTTGTGATGTGGTGTGTGTGTCAAGTACTCTGATCAGTAGTCCATAAACTTAGATAGCTAGAAATTCTAATCTCACTGCAGTCAACTGTGTGTATGCATATAAACAAAAGTAGAAGTGCATATCCCAATCAAACTTCACAAATGTCATGGTTTTCCATTGTTTTTGTGTTTACACAAAAATCCAGTTGAGGCAGGCCTCCAAACTCTTGTCTCCCACATGGCCTGCTGATGTCATCTACCATAAGATCACCTTCTATCCTGTTAAAATCAGGCTTGTGCTGTGGGGCATGCATTAGGTGCACACATCTGTAGTATGTAAACCTAGGTAAGTAGGGGTTCTAACTTCACTGTAGTCAACTGTGTGTATATAGAAATGGAAGTGTGTATCCCCACTGAGTTCTCAAATGACATGGATTTCCACTGTTTTGGTGCATGCACAAACATCCAGTCAAAGCTGGCCTCCAGCCTCTTATAACCCAGATGGCTTGCTTATGTCATTTACCATAAACTCACCTGCAGTCCTACTAAAATCAGACTTGTGCTGTGGCGCATGGGTTAAGTACTCTAATCTGTAGTATTCTGAGTAATAGTGAGTGTAGAAGATATGTGTAGAAGAGAGAGCATACAAGGTAGAGTGTGTATAGATGAGTCTCAGGTGTGATCTTTGACAGATGGGTTCCAATAACACTGACATGGATGGTCTACAAGATGGTAGTGAGTCCAGCTATGTCATATGGGTCACAGATGGTGCCACTGATAAAAAGGCAGGAGTCATAACAGGTGTTGGCAGAGAACCAGATGTTATGGTTTGCATTGTGTGGACTAAGGATGGACAGGAGTATTAACCATATATTACAGTATCAGCTCAGTTTGTAAGGTTTGGAGATGAAGGCAGATTGGTGGGATTGTGCCAGTTTGGATGTGCTGAAGAGTGATCCTGGGTATATTGGGGAAGGATGCTAAGGATGTTACTGCCAGTTAAGAGGATAATAGAAGGTCTAAGATAAGATGTATGTCTGTGGTGACAGAGGACATGCAGGTGGTTGGTTTGACAGAGCAAGATGGAGAACACGGTTAGAAATGGAAGCAGAACATCTGCTGTAGTGAGCCCTAATGGTACTGTCCAAAAGAATAGGTAGAAGAAGATAACATCTCTGTTTGGAGAAATAAACCACATCTGTACACTTGTGACATGAGTGTACAGTAGTAGTATCTAATTGATGGTTAGTGTGTCTGGACTCAGTTTGGGCTTTACCCTATAAACCCTGAGAACTCTTTTGCCTATGCATAACTGTTCACAGAAACCCTTTACAAGCATGTTAATAGCTGCATAGAGGCAGCTGTACCCACCAGGAAGAAGTACAGAACTAATTCAAAAAGCAAGCCACCATGGTGGAATGATATAATCAATCAATTGTATAACAGGAGGAAGAAAGGTATGGGAAAAATTAGGAGGTGAATCACCCAGCAGGATAAAAAACACTCTCATCAAACTAAACAAACAACTCAGAGGACAAATAACGTCTACCAAAGCCAAATTTGAGGCAGGTTTGGCCTCCCAGGCCAAGGACAACCACAAAGCATTCCTTAGCTATGTCCACAACCTCAAAGGCAATGCACAATTGTTTGCAGAGCTCATTTTAAATGGAGCCACCTATATTGAGCCAGAAGATATAGCAAACCTCCTGGCTGATAAATTCAACTCCAGCTTTACTCCTCTCTCCCCCTCAACCTTCCTTCAGGAAATATCATTAAATATATCTCCCCTACTATCACTAGGGAACAGGTCCTTAATGATCTCTCTAAGACCAACAACACTGCATCAATCAGCCTAGACAATATCCCAGGATGCCTTCTAAATAACATGAAACATGACCTATCAGGGCCTCTGGAATTACTATTTAACTGTAGCTTCCAAGCAGACTTCATGCCTCATGAATGGAGAAAGGCAACAGTCATCCCTCTGCACAAAGGTGGGCCATCTACAGACCCTGGAAACTACAGACCCATAAGTCTCTCTAGTCTTATATGTAAAGCCATGGAAAGAATTATCATGGAGATGATCAACAGAGATATAGTAAACCTCCAGACACTGGACCCAACCCAGTTTGGTTTTGTCAAGGGCAGATCATGCCTACTCAACCTGGTGGACTTCTTTGAGAAGTTCAGCAAAGCAATGGATGAGAGCCACGGTGGTGCAGCGGTAGCATTGTCACCTCACAGCAAGAGGTTCTGCCGTTTGATTCTCGGCTGGAGAACCTTCTGTGTGGAGTCTGCATGTCCTCCCCATGGTCGAGTAGCATTTGAAAGACACGCGTGAATGAATGTGCCTTCGTTGAATGTTGGGCTTCGGGCAGGCACCTCGGCACTGTAAAAATCAACTGCCAATAATTAGCGGACCGGAGTTCCACTGTGGCAACCTCTAACCGGGAAAAGCCAAAAGAAGAACAACCAAAGCAATGGATGCGGACAACATCATTCACATTGCTTACCTTGACTGCGCCAAGGCATTTGACACAATATCCCACTCGGGCATTGCTGACAAATTCAAGAGGTTAAGTACAAATCCATATGTCACCCGGTGGATAGCCAACTGGCTCACAGACAGGACCTAGAAAGTTAGAACTGGAGAGTCCACCTCTACAAAGAGGCTAGTCACCGGTGGAATCCCTAAGGGATCAGTCATTGGATCACTCCTTTTTGGCATTTACTTATCAGAAGTCAAGGCCAATGTCAGTGGTCTTTGGCTGACTAAATTTGCAGATGACTGGAAGTTAGGAGCTGTTATTGAATCTCACACTGACACAAATGTTCTCTAGGAGGGGCTGACACAGACAAATAACTGGTTTCAGAGCCATGGACTAACATTAAATGCCTAGAAATGCATAATAGTGTCCTTTGGGAAATCATCCATCCCTGATAATTATCATATTGACAAGCCACCCCTTAGAGTTGACGCAGGAGTCAGAGACTTAGGGACATGTCTACAGTGGTGAGGAAATCATTCTATGTTGTGCAACTTATAGACACAGACATGATTGAGCTATGTAAAAATGGGCCCCCCCTGGAAAGTCCATATGTTTGAGCAGCATTATACCCTCATCTATGATGATACCAGTATATAAAAAACAACAGATTCACTGAACTTGCCTAAGTTTTTGGTGTCATAGTACAGTGAGTGATACAGTACCTGTCAGTGTGGGATGACATGATGGACAGAGAACACTGCTTTGCCAGACATAAGCCACTTGACTGCACCATTATCCCTTTATTAGGCAAGGTCACAAAAACAGAATTACCAATGTGAAAATGTACACCACCAGCAAAGTGCAGGCCATACTGGTAAACCCTAGAAGTTCACATCTGAAGTCTCACCCTCTGTAAGCACTCTTCACAGTGAAGATGTTGATGTCTGCATTATCACACAAACTTGTTTCAAGGCTGCTGTATGTACTTTGCCCTCACAGCAAATAGAAGTTGTGTGAACCACAGGAGGTGTTGTATCTATTTACACTGAAGATTAGTATGCCTGAAGACTATTTACAGAAGATAACTATATGGAGTTATTCTATGTCCAACCTACTGTGGATAGGAAACCCCTTCATGCTATCACCATTAATAGGTCACCTTCCATAAATACAGAAGGCCACATAGCCTATATATTACTACATGCGACAATTAAAGTAGAGCAAAGCAACACAGGCAGGAGTGAGAGAAAGTATACCTCCTATGACTGGGATAATTATAGGGCAACAAACTCACCTGCACAATATTACCTGGAGTTTGAGAACTGAAATGCCATGGAAGAAAGACTGCAACACCCCACAAGGATATGTCATATTCCAGTCCTGTACCTCAATAATATGAATGAACAATGTAAGGCCGCATGTGTAGTGCCTGCACTGTTAATCCAACTATAAGGCAGTATGTTTTGATGTAGATATATCTACTGAACTCCCCAAAGGAGGAGTCAGGTTCACAATCAAGTCTCTCAACAGCAGGTACTGTTATGACTCCATCATAGTCCATGTTGGTGTGAACGACTTGAGATGTACCTCTCTGAAGTATATGAAAAGAGACATGACTGAGCTCTCGGACTATGTGTCTCTGGCAGGTATGTCCCTAGCCTTAAGCAGCATTTTACCTTCACCTAGGATTATGCCTCAATACAAACAGAAAATGACTGACTTAAATAATTGGCTTAGTTTCTGGTGTCATTCTAATTGGATCCAGTATCTATCAGCCTGGGATGACATGTTGGATAGACCTGGATGCTTTGCCAGAGATGATCTTCATCTGTCACTCCTGGGATTTTGGCTACTGGCTAAGGCTCTTGCCACCCCCATAGTGCCTTTTTTAGGCAGTGTTTCAAGCACAAAATGCCCGATGTAAAAACTCCATCTAAAAACAACCTTAAGGTTATGCTGCTAAATGCTAGGAGTCTTAACATGAAACTGCACTCAATGGAAGCAGTCTCACCTTGGAATACACAGACATTTGTGCAGTCATGGAGACCTGGTTCAAGGCTCTGGAGATCACCCTAGACACATTGAGTTACACCTCCTTCCACACATTCAGACCACAAACTGAAGGCATGAAAACTAAAGTAGGTGGTGTATCAATAGTTTTTAAATATAAGTACATCTCCAGATTGGTTCACTATGATTCCCTGGAGATACTTCAGGTGCAATTAACTCTTGGTAGGACACTATTCAAGTCATTGCTAGATACAGGACCCCCTCCATGAATCAGGACACCCATTCTGCCTATTTGGATCTACTTGAGTCTATCAAGATACAGCCAAATACCATGGTTTTGTTCAACTTTAACTACCCGTCCATTGACAGGGTAAATTATTCGTGCTCATATTCACTTGCCCAATGGTTCCTCAACTTTGTTAACTGCAATGCCCTGGACCAGCTGGTTGATACCCCAACAAAGGGTGCCAACATCCTGGATCTGGTGCTTACCAATATGGGGGACCACTGTAGTACCCCTACTGTGAGGTCTTCCCTGGCAAGATCTGACCATAAACAAGTTTCATTCAAAGTAACTATCAAACCTGATCCTCCCCAGCAGCAAATAAAGTAAAAAAAAAGCCTCCAAAGCAGATTATAACCTCTTACATGATGGTATAAATATTCTCACTGCACCTTCCCCTCAGATGGAACTGACAACTATGCTGAGTTCCACAGCAATGTTTTATATAAGCACCTGTATAACTGCATTGACTCAGCTGTACCTGATAGGACCAAAGCAAGCTCCTCAAGAAAGAGCAAACCTGCATGGTGGATAGCTTTCATTAACAGACTTTACAACAAGAGAAAGAAATTGCTGTCTAAGAGTAAGAGTGGGTGAACCCTAAACTGGAAACACCCCTCCTCGGCTTAAACAAGCAAATAAGATTTCTTTTGAAGTCCTTACAAGCAAACTATGAATAAAATTAGCTTCCTGAACTAAGGACAACCATAAGGCATTCTTTATTTACATCAGTAACCTAAAAGGAAAGCCCCAAATTTGTGCCAAACTAGTAGTTAATGATACTACATATACTGAGCCCATGGACATAGCTAACCTGTGGCCAACAGATTCTGTAAAAATTTCTCTCCACTGTCCTCACCACACATGCCCCATGACATCCCTGCCACCTGTCCCCTACCTTTTATCTCTAAAGAGCAATTTGTAAATGCCCTTTCTTAGGCCAAAAGCACAGCATCTATGGGACGTGATAACATCCCAGGCTGCGTCTTGCATGAGCTCCAACAGGAATTAGCAACACCATTGGGTACCCTTTTCAATCATAGTCTAAGCACTGGCTTCATCCCAGCTGAATGGAAAATGACAACTGTTATTCCCTTGCATAAAGGTGCTGCATCACTGACCTGGGAATTATAGACCTATTAGCCTGACTAGCCTTACCTGCAAGGCCATGGAATTAATCATCATGGACCTTATCAACAAAGAAATTGGTAATCTTCAAACACTTAAAAGCCCTACTCAGTTTGGATTTGTCAAATGGGGATCATGCCTGTTAAACCTGATGGACATCTTTGAGACAGTCACCAGGGCCCTGGATGAGGGGAAATTTGTTCACACAGCCTACTTAGACTTAGCTAAGGCTATTGACATTATGCCCCACTCAGGTCTATCATTGACAAACTTACCCAGATAGGTATCAACCCTTATATTGTTAGATGGGTCATTAACTGGCTCACTGATAGAACCCATATAGTCAAAATAGGGGAATCTACATCCTCCAACAGCAGACCTGTAACCAGTGGTGCTCCACAGGAATCATTCATGGAATCTTTATTGTTTGGAACCTATTTCTCTGGAGTACAAGCAAAAACTAAAGGTCTGTGGCTGACAAAGTTTGCTGATAACTACAAACTGGGAGTGATCATAGAATGTCTAAATGATGTCAACATCCTACAAGAGGGTCTTACACAAACTAATGATTGGTGACAAAGTCATGGTCTTAAACTCAATGCAGAAAAAATGTATTATCATCCCTTTTGGTAAGAGTGATTTTCCTGCTAACTACTACATCAACAGAAACACCCTAAGTATACTCTCAGTGGTGAGAGACCTGGGCACACAGGTTGACAGCAACCTTACCTTTGATCACCATGTCTCCACAGTGGTAAGAAGGGCATTCTATATTGCTCATCTCATAAGTAAGGGCATTGCCTCCAGAAACAAAGAGTTGTAACCTCCCTGTACTCTTCCCACATCAGGCCAATAATTGATTACAGTGCTCATTTTGGTGTGTACATTCCCAAGAATCTGCAGCAATTAGAGGGATAACAGAGGTTCCTCACAAGGAAAATTCAAACTTTTCAGCATCTCTTCTATGTGGATCATCTGAAATCACTGTCACTTTATTCTGTTTCATACAGACTACTCAGAGGTGATCTCTGCCTTGCATATAAGGCAATCTCTAACCCTGCTTTATTGGAAATACTGTATATCTGCAAATCAAAGGGTACACTGGTTACTCGCTCTAAAGACTTTAACCTGCTATGTGACTGTGATGAAAGGGGGTACTGCCAGCACAGTTAAATGGAATTTTGTAAATAATTATGTCATTTCTGAATATCAAACTATTTTATATAAGATGCTTGTATTACAAATGTATTAGAACTGTATGTCATGTGTATATCAAGCTGCTCTGTACAGATGTTTGGGATGGAAAGGTATTTGCAAAGTGCTTGTGTTTAAAAATGTATCCACAGTTTACCCATCTGGAAGTGAACAGAAATGTACATGCACTACTGTAACTGTTTAAATGTATATGTTAATAGAGGAAACCAGAGGGGTTAACCTCAGTAAAGCAAGCTTTAGAAAAATATTTGCAATAAAATCACTTTATCGGCTAGGCCATAAAGAGGCTATCTGCCAAGTTTTCAATGCAGCTAGAGACACAAAGTCTGTACTAGGAAGCTTTCTCTATTGCCTTTGGGGTGAACTAATTGCTACTTTGGAAGCATGAAGGAATGCAATTGTTTTATGACTTCCAGCATCTGCCAAAGATCTGAGCAAAAGCTCCTGTCTGTATACATTTACAGGTAGATGTTAAATGCTGCCAGCTGCCAGTATTGGGGCTTTTGCCTGGGAACTAGAAATCAGATAACCAGAAACTATGTTATTCTGTAAGCTATCCCAGCAGTAATATTTTAGATATTATTTTGAGAAGTCTCTCAGTGAGACAGGCCATTCTGCATTCTGTCTAGGACCTGACAAAAAGAAGAAGAACCATTCACATCTGCCTTGCTCTATATGAAATAAGTTTCTAGGGAACAATATAATTCTCTCAGATTCAGTCAGGAATATAGCAAAGCTTAGTTTAGGTTTTGTTTTTCTTTATTTGTTTGAGCCTGTAATGCAATGTTATTTTAAATATTTCCTGTGGTTTTGAACTCTGATGTCACTATGGATATATATTTAGTATTCTCTTGTTCTTTTATCATGTATTATTAAATATATTTAAATCTTTCATTGTGGCTGATCTGTGCAGAGATATTTGAGTTTTGAGAGTACTTGCATATTTATTTGGTGACACTGTTTAGTTCACTCCTAATAGGCTTGCTCTTGGTCAGACTACCATCTGTACTAGTATTAATATTACACAGTAAGATTGGACACTCTTTGTTAAGGCCATAACATAAGGAGGGACTGGTAGAAGTAGTAACTACCTTATAGTCTGGGCAGAATGGGGGCATAGCTAGTAAACCTCTGCCAGCCTTTCCCAGGTGTGTGTGTGTGTGTGTGTGTGTGTGTGTGTGTGTGTGTGTGTGTGTGTGTTTGTGTGAAAATCAAACCTCAAAGAGTGTATGTGTTGTCAGCTACTTGGGCAGGGACACAAAGCACTGGTTGGACAGAGAGGGTGCTAGAGGTCTTGGCTTGGTCAATCAGCTGAGATCTCAACTCCATAGCTGTGCCAGTGGGGAGTCCTGTTGAGAATCAGGAGGAATAGAAAGAAACCAGTCCTGGACTGACTGTGGTCTCTGTGTGTTCTTAAGTGAAATTGCACTTGATGCAGAGAACTGCATCTGGAAATACTGTATGTGTACCTGTTATCCTCTCAGTGAATGCCCCCCACAGATGCCAGTGGTGAGGATTGAGGATCCTTGATTATTGGTCCAGTGGTGGGTCATCAGAATGACATTCATAGAACCTGCTGGACTGACAGATTTGTCTCCCAGAGGTTACCACAACTTTGGGATGGGCTCCCACTTCATCTCTAACAGAGCACCTCACTGGCCCTCTTCAAACACAATCTGGACAATTGGATTGGTAACCATAAATTCACCACAGGGGTTCCACCTGTGTCCCTCTTGGACAGGAGCAGTACGTGGTGATCATGAAAATAAAGGTAGAACGTGGGTAGGCTTGCAAATGACCATAGGGCCATTAGCCTAGTAACTTCCTATGATCCTATGATCTTAATCATCATCCAAGGTAACTACACACTCCTAAAGGAGAGTCTAAAATACTTCCAAGACACAATTTCCACAAAGGTCCTTGACAGCTATAGTACCTTATTCCCCGATGCCCTGTCTACACATCTATGTAAATGTATACACACACCCATGGCTGATAGGCTCAAACAAAGATCCTCCATAAAATGCAAACCATACCAGTGTATGTCTGTCATAACTACATTATACAGTAAGTGAAGGAAACTGCTGTTTACAAATGCAACATTGAGAAACCAGGAGTGGAAAGCCACTTCCCTCAGCATAAACATGCAAATAAGGCATCTTCAAGAACTCACACAGAGCAACAATGCTAAGACTTTATGCAATAATATATCCAGGGATAACTAGAGGGCATTCTTCATGTATATCTGCAAACTGATATGACTCAGATGTAGTTGGATCAAATTGTGTATGGTAGTGCACACAATGAACCAGTACAATGTCCAAACCTGCTAGCAGACACATTTGGCTGAACAGTCCTGCCCCTGCCACCACCACACCTAGTAAAAACTAAGTGTGCAACATCACCTCTGAGCTGTGGTGTCTACAATGACAAAGTTATCACTTCCCTCTCCAAGACTAGGAACACAGTCACCATGGGACCAGATAGCATTCTGGCCTGTGTTCTTGATATGCTTCAACAGTGATCTACTCCCCTAGGCACCATATTCAACCACAGTCTGAATACTGCTGTTGTCCACAGTGAATGGAATACAGTGACCATTTTCCAATCACATAGGAGATGATTGGCAAAATACAAGTGTAATTATAGAACCATAACTTTATGCAACCTCTGCCGTAAGGCAATGGATACAATTTGCATGCATCTGCAAAACAGGGAAAAAGGTGACTTCTAAACACTAGATGTGGTCTAGTTAGATATTCCCAAGGGTATCTTGTGGCTGCAAAACTTGGTGGGATTCAAGACTGTGAGCACAGACACAGAAAATGTCAGAGCTCTGCACACATCCTAATGTAACTTGGCCAAAACCTTCATCACAATCCAACATTTGCCCTCAGAGGGAAACTAATCATGGTGAATATCAGATCTTATGTTATCAGTTGGTTTGCAAATGGGATCACAGACCAACAACATTCCATCACAGTGTGAGACTTCAACTCAAGCACGTCACGTGTGTGGTAACAGAAGTGTCAGTGCTGTGGCCCCTTCATGTCTGACTACGTCTCAGAAGTCCTGAACAAGACAGAGGGTCTGTGGCACTAATGACTGCTGAGAAAGCCATGGATGTTACATGAACTGCATAAGAATGAATCAGCATACCTTGTGGTAACAGTAAATGTAGCTACTTGTTATAAAATAACCATGAGTACATTATTCAAGAATCCAAAAACAGTAACAAACTAACACAGTCCAACAAAATCACTGATTCTAGGCAGACCGGTACATAAAAATCCAAGATACCCAATGTTGATGTAGTTGTAGTTTAATTATTCCCCATGTCTGCATTGACAGATGTTGGTACACATGCCAACTGCAACCTGGATCTACCGTGGGGAGGAAAACAGTCTACATCCTACATCTGATTAGCATTACATCAATAGCAATATATGTTAGCAATTCCCTACATCCATCCATCATCGGACATATTAATTAATATAATCTTCCACTTGATATGCATTGTACCAGACATTTGCACCAACTTGACAGACCTCAAACATGTCTGAGTAATAAAACATAAGAGGGTCTCCTACACGTGCCTTCTGTGGGCAGAATGATGTAGCTTTGAGGTGGATTATGTATGCCTTACAGGGCTATCTGTGGCCAAAATGGAACGACATTGCCACACATTGTTTTCACATGAAATCATCCAGCCTTCCCTTCAACATAGTAATGGAAGTGCTCTGCTTGACATGGATTTGCAGCCTACTGCAGAGGAGTGACAACCTTTAAGAAATGTATGTTCATAACCCAGAGACTGCCCATCCTATGGAATAGGCTTCCCATACATGTCAAACAGAGCACCTCATTGGCCCTCTTCAAGAGAAATCTTGATGAGTGGATGAGAAACAGAAAATTCACCCCAGGGATCACTCCAGTGGCTCTACTCGACAGAGGCACTGGAAACTAAGGTCAGGTGGCATGTTGACAGGGTAAGCCTATGGGCTAGGCATGTAAAGACTCCAGGGTCATTAGCCTAGTACACACCTATGAACCTATGAACATGCATATGAAATGTGGGATACCAGTTACCTATTCCAGGGACCTCAATGTACACTATGACATATATAGGGCATGCTGTAGAGACAGTTACAGCTCTCAAAGGTTGTCACTCCTCTGCAGTAGGCTTCAAATCCATGTCAAGCAGAGCACCTCCATTACTATGTTGAAGGGCAGCCTCGATAATTTCATGTGAAAATGTTATCCAGCATGGATCACTGCTGTATCTCTCCTGGACATGAGTGGTTCTTGCTAGACAAACACTAGCCATGCATTATATCTGCCTTTGAATATTAAATTGTGGTGTAACACTATGCTTCTAAATACCATTGGGTCCATACCCTAGTCATATCCTATGAACCTCAGAACCTATGGTGAAGTCCATATGAAAAAGAATATCATACTGTATTACCATTCTGATCAGGTTTGTCTTCATTGCTGACATACAATCGTGAGCTCTGAATCTGATGGCTTGACTTTGAATGTGCACCCATATGTTTGTACTAAACAATCCTTAATAAAAAAATAAATGTATTAATGAGACACATGTAATTGTCCGACTTCACAACCCTTACAAAAGTGCAAAATATGCATTAGATAAACTGTTATGGTAGTAATTGTCTAAATGGCTACATACAATCTAAATGACAGGTACAATTATCAGTTGAACAGTACAAATGGAGGTAATAGCATCACATTAATCTGGATAGTCACCATGTGCATCAGACACATAGCTTTACTATCCCTGAATCCAAGGGGTAGATGACAGGAATGTGGCACAGTTATCATTGCTTGCAGAAGGTGTTGTGTGGGGGTGCCAGAGGCATAAGCATGCAGAAAAGGCTGGTGAGTGTATGTGTGTGTGTGTGTGTGTGTGTGTGTGTGTGTGTGTGTGTGTGTGTGTGTGTGTGTGTGTGTGTGTGTGTGTTTGTGTGTGTGTGTGAGTAATCAAGGGAAGCAGGCAAAATAGACCATGTAAATGTTGTGTGTGTCTGTAGGTGCCCTTAAAGTGACATTGGTGTGTGAGTGTCTGCATGAATACACCCAAGCTCAGTGTAGCGCTATGTTTCTGTATGTTGGACAGCTGTGAGCCATGTATGGTAGAGATGACTTTTCATCGTCTTTACTCCCGAAAAGGAGAACTTGCTCTTTCAGAAGTTGCACTGGTGCCTCCATGCCCAAGGTCAGATGCTGTGCTACTACCTGAAGGTAACTGATGTCTGTTGGACATGCCCCCTTCATGGAAATGCCCAGGACCATAACCCCATGGCCTGCTACATCTGGGTGTTGACAGCACACTTCCTGCTGGAGCAGAGGATGTACTGCCACTATGGGAGCGTGATTGCGCATGGCCACATTGGCTCTCAGTAGATGTAGTTGCTGAGCTATGCCCATGAATCTGATGTTCCCCTCCCAGCATACGTTGCATTACAGACAATGTGCATTCCATGACAGGTACACTGTGCTCCCTCACAGACACATCCCATTCTAATGTGCCATTCAAGCAATGCAGGGAATCAACAACATGGTGGAGGAAGTCACAGATGTCAGACTGTGCTGCATCTATAACCCTGAGCATTCTCCTGGAGTCCTTTTCTGAACATGCCTGTGCCTCCATGATAGCCCTAAATATACATCGAGTGCCATTTGATGAGACACCTGCAACAGGTTGGGGAGGGACAGCAGGCCTTCTCAGATCACCCTCTATTAATCCACCAGTGTGGCACCTTGCTAACAATTTGTAACAGTTTGACTAATGTCAGGGTCAACAGTCACTGAAGCCATAGTAGTAGCCACACTTCATTGGTCAATGGCATCACCCTGCAACTGTCCAGTATCAATGGTTTCAGTGGTTTGGGTATGCATAGGCATACTGGCTGTGTATGGTGATAATGGGGGGGTTGCTGGATATCAACCTCTGTGTCAAAAATCAACCTCTGCAACCCCTGGCTGTACCTCACTTTGGTCACCATCAGCATCAAAGTCTGATGACAAACTGACATCAGGTGGCATAGGGGACACAGAACCACTTTCATGTTCACCTGTGATAAAAGGAAGGAAAACAGGAATACATTAATGCCTGCACTATTATGCTGCGATATATGTTAAGCAATTTACACAGCTTCCATTATTACAGACATTCATACCTCTAAACATCTTAGAGAAAGGAAAGTGGAGAAAGCCATGAATAATGAGAGGACAAAGGCTGAAGAATAGGTACTATTGTGACATATTGCCATATAAACCTAAACACTTGATAGAATAGCAGGTATTGCTTCACCATGACATTTATGAGAAGTATGCAGTCTGGACGTGAGATCTCTATCATTATGTTATGCCTCCAATCTTTAATGACCTGTCAATAATTTACAACTCAGTCACTATGATCTTGAATATGGGCCAGAGGTCTGAGTCACACATTTGGACATTCTGCAAATATCCGTGCAGTTGATAATAATGCAGACAGTACAGCAATACATACAGCAGGCCTGAGATGACACTTTAGCAGATATGTTGGGATATTTCTACATTTATGACATACGTTTATTCTGCTTACCAACTGCAGGAGCCCTAGATCTGTGGATTCTTAATGGTCCTGAAAAAAAGTAAAGGGAGAGATAATGTCAACAGCACCACATTTAACAGTATAACAGGGGGTAATACTTTTAATAATCTATGTCTACAGTAACTGCAGTGTTAACAAGAATATGGCTGACAACCTGTAAATGACCTTAAAACTGCAGCTATCTTAAATGCTCTCACCAAAAAAGCAACCTGACACACATTAAAACTATATACACTATTGCAGAATGAATGCAGCAGTATTCTCCTGATGATCTAACAAAGCCTACCTGGAAGCTTCCGCTGAGATGTAGGAGTGGCACTCACATCCAGAACATACTGGCTGATAGACTGCTGGAAGCTTTTCTGTGTGGTAGCTTTTGCCAGAAATTCCTTGAAGGTGGTGAGGGGCTGTTCTGCTGTGGACCCACCACTGGTGACCTGAAAATCACATGCCATTTCAGCAGCATGCCTCCTTGCAGCATGAATCACATCTGTGGCTGTGTGTCATACCTGCTCATAGCTGCAATTTTGTTGCCCAGTTGCACTGACATTTTGGACCAATTCATCACACAGAGCTGCATGTTGTGACATATTGGCCTACCCCCTGGACATCAGGACCGCATGATGCTGCCTTAATGTTTCAATGATGAGGTTATTTTCTGCCTCAGAAAATAGGTGGCCTAAGCTGAGCAGGCATATTGTTTACTGAAAGACAAAATAATGATAACACATGTAAGGATCACATATTTACAAATAAGGCTGTCAGTATTCACCACTTGATTACAATTTAAAGATTCAACTGTAGTCAACAAATAACACAGGGACTACAAAACAAGAAGATTAAAAACATGACAGATATATCCTTGTTTGTGCCATAACAGATACTCATGCTCACACACCAACACAACAGTCCATTCTGATTTGTTACATAGCAGGGACTTACCCCCCCCCCCCAAAAAAAAAGCAATATAACAGGCTAAGGTACAAATGTGCTAACCAAACAACAATGTACATCCAAAAGTGGCCTCAAAGAACCTACCCATGAAACATGTGTGCACAGTCTACATTAACTGTAAGGTCTACCACTTGAACAACTGCCAAGTCATGTGTAATGGCTTGGGAATCATGTGGAATGTGTGTGCTGACAACCCTTGTAGTTAGCATGACTTCCATATGTCATGGAATTGGGCGGTGCAGTGGTGCAGCGGTTAATGCTGTCGCCTCACAGCAAGAGGTTCTCCGGTTCGATTCTCGGCTGGGGTGCCTTCTGTGTGGAGTTTGCATCTTCTCCCTGCGTTCGCGTGGGTTTCCTCCGGGTACTCTGGTTTCCTCCCACATTCTAAAGACATGCTTCTGGAGCATTTCTCCCTGGGCCTCTGCTGAAAACAGGATCTGTGGAACCTAGTCAGACTTTCCTGGTAAACAAATGTTAAATAAAATAAAATAAATGTGCCACATTCCCCAAATGCACCAGATGTGTGCTATGAGGGATATTTCCAAGGCTCACTTTAGCTGTGGGTGCATGCTACGCACTGGACTCATGGCTGAGGAAACCCATTGTAGAGACACACACACACACGCACATGCAAACACAGAGGAACACCATAATGAGACACACACAGTCCAACTAGAAATGCCATAGAGCATGCTTTTTAGCTACTGCACTCACAGTGCCAGTACCTACATACCTCTGGCTGAGGGCACCATTACAATCCACTGTCATGTCCCTCAATGTTCATAGTATATACTATGCTACCCAAGTTAATATAGTGGAAACAGCTATAACAGGATCATCAAGGGAATATGGAACACATCTTACTAACAATGCCAAGGCCATCACAGCCACAGGTCAATGATGACCCAGGGGAGGAACCAGCTCCAGGTGTGGTTGTAGGCAGATATAGCCATGCTCACTAGATCCTTGTATTGGCTATGAAACAAACCATAGCACACTGACTAAATACCTAGGAGGCTAAAACTATCCTCTGACAGGACAGTACTATACATTTGTACTAGGGATGCATTAGAGATGATAGTTCTCAACCACAACTAAATCATATGACAGGCAGAATGCCAGACATGTAGGGTAACCAGACCAACACAGTCTTGCTAGTGCCATAGCAGACATACATCTTTGCTCCCCCACCCCCAAAAAGTACAGTCAATGCTTGTTTGTGATAGCCAACGTATGTTTCCTTAGTTAGCAATTACATATTTTATTAGTCCCAGTTAATATTCTTTGACATTGTAAATGCAATGATATCGAATGGTGTACACACTGTATGTCCCAGACTACTGAACAGATAACTGATGAATAACCAAGAAACACAGGCATGTAAAACAGTGCTGTATATTTGCAAGCAAACATCATAATGGTGTGTGTAATCAGTTACTCCAGTACTGTAAATACGAAAGGTCACAAAATGTACAGATAACTTGTAATATTTTATTACGACTGTACATTATTTTCAATTTAAGTGTGTACTGAACATCCATCTCAGCTGTACAGATTTTCACAGAATGTCCAGATGTTGGACTTATATATCTGGTCTGTTTCTCATACAATTGTGGTTGTCTGTCAAATCACTAACAAATCACTGAGGAGTGAGGTCAGAAAATGATGGCACACATTTGAGTTTCAGACTTCATATCTTTCAGAGCAGTCATGCTAATGCATAATCTGTTATTATATCCACTTCCTAAGTATGTAAGAGCACTATTTAAAGATTGCCCTTATTTATAGGGCTTTGTTGCCCTATTAAATATCCCTTCTTCCAGATTCCCTGCTCTAACAGGTTGAGATGTATGGTGTGGGATGCCTATTGCTGCTTGCTACAAAGGTGCATGTGTGACACACAGGATTAAGGCATCCATCCTGTGTTTGACATGTGCATAGGATGGTGAATTGGATTGTAGAACTACGTGGGGATATTTCCTGTGTAGCTACATAGTCTGCTAGTGTATGTGATACATTGATTTTATTTTCTGCCTATTATTACTTGTTTTTATCTCAATATTTGGAGTTTGCTTGTTGCTGCAAGTAGCACAAATGGCATCAGCGATATGCAGCTGGTTTATGTGCACAGCGGCAGTGCACAAACTGTAGAAGTGGACAACCCAGGTAGCAGATGGGAACTAGAAATCTAAAATTAGACTTAGGATGCATTCTCTTAATGTCATTCTGCATAGTGCAAACCCTCTGCTCTTCTGAGCTGGGAATTTCTGGT
Source organism: Protopterus annectens (assembly GCF_019279795.1). Lineage (NCBI taxonomy): Eukaryota > Metazoa > Chordata > Ceratodontiformes > Protopteridae > Protopterus > Protopterus annectens. The sequence continues at coordinate 184,138,381 of NC_056750.1, read as the reverse complement.
TAAAGGCTTATAGTGCCTGCATATTTGAACTGTTTCTTACTGAAATTGGTACACCTTGTTTACTGTAGCATAGACTAGATCCAGGCCTGCTGAATCTAGTTTTGTTTGTATGCTTGTTCTTTGTTTGCTTGTTATTTCCCTGAAATGCTAATTCCACCTAAAACGCGGCTTTTCAGCGCTTCTGTGGATCCCTAGTGATATCTGCATTGCTTACTGTACTTATTTCCTTGTTTCACTTGAATGAAAGTTACTGTTTGTCATTTTTACATTTAAGTTACCTGTAGCACATTGCATTTAAGTTACCTGGCACTTGCTCACTAAAGCAATTATATAGGTCAGCGCTAAAAAATTAAAAGCACTACACCCTCACAAACCCCCCCCTTGAGTACCTTGTTTCCCATTGGCCCTTTTTTTCAATTATAAAGGAATTCCCAATACTATTCTAGCATGTCCAAAGGTCAGTTGTCAATCTCCTCTCCAGTCCAGCTGGTGAATCTGGGAATCTTGAGGCAATGTTACAACTGCCTCATGTACACAGACAACCCTCTCCTCCTCCCAACAAATTCCAACACATGTGAGAGATGCAACCATATAGCCAAACTGGAGGCTAAGCTCTCTCAACTCAGTACTGGCGTAACCAGTCAGGAGGAAAAGGAAACCACACTCACTAGAATTCCAGTCTCACATAGACCTACACGACAGCAAACCAAACACATAAACACACAAAAACATACTCGGAGGCTCTAAATAAAAATCTGCCTAAGCAGCAGAGACCTCCAAAGCAGACAACCAAGCAACCGCTACCCCAAAACAAAACACGTGCAACACATAGCTCACAAAGCCAGTGTGCCGAACAATCACAGCCCTTAAGGCTAAACAACACACCTGATATACTTGTAATAGGTGACTCTATCGTCAGGCACACTGACGTCCCGCTCACCAGGCTGAACAAGGAGAAGGTCACGGTGAGCTGCCTGTCGGGCGCTAGGATCCACCACATAACACAAGCACTCAGTTCACTCCAAGGCAAGTACAAATATGACTCAGTCATTGTCCATGCTGGTGTGAATGACCTGAGATGTACCTCCATGGACTATATGAAAAGAGACATAGAGGAGCACTCTGAGTATGTAGCCCAGGCCGGTATGACCCTGAGCTTGAGTATCATCTTACCTTCACCAAGAATGATGCCACAATATGAAGACAAGATGATCAATTTCAACAATTGGCTTAAGTATTGGTGTCATTCAAAGGGGATCCAATGCCTGTCAGCCTGGGATGACATGCTTGACAAGCCACGATGCTTTGATAGGGATGGCTTGCACCTATCACCCCTGGGCTTTCGGATATTGGCAAAGGCTCTTGCTACCCCCATAGTGCCTTTTTTAGGCAAGGCTCAAAAGACAAACCCACCTCCATAGATATCACAAGGGATAAGAAACTAAGAGTAATGCTACTCAATGCCAGAAGTCTAAACCTCAAGATGCATGCACTCGAAACTCTCCTTAGCATGGAGAACATCGATATCTGTGCAGGAACAGAAACCTGGTTCAAGGCTCCCGAGAGCACCCCAGCACTACCAGGTTATACCTCATACCATGCTTTTTGGCTGCAAAACTTGGACCAAACCATAAAAGGAGGGGGAGTATCAATATTCGTCAAAGATACCCACACCTCCAGGTTGCTGGCACAGCACGAAGCATCAGAGACTATCCATGTGCAACTAACAGTGGGTAAAACTGCCTTCCAGTTTATAGCCTGCTACAGACCACCCTCCCAAACCCAGGAACTCCACTCAGCCTTCCTGAGAACACTGGAAAATATGAAGGTCTCTCCAAACACCATTATATTGGGCGACTTCAACTACCCAAACATAGACTGGGAGCATTACTCTAGCTCCAATACCCTAGCCCAAAGGTTCCTAGAATTTATAAACTCAAATGCTATGGAACAACTTGTTACCACTCCCACAAGAGGGGAAAACATACTGGACCTGATCATCACCAACATGGGGACTCTATGCTCCAGACCAGAAGTGTATCCCTCACTGGTAAGATCAGACCATAAACTAATCTCACTGGATATTCACATCCCGACCCCACCCCCTGCTCAGAAAACCACAGTGAAAAACTTCTCTAAAGCAAATTTCACACTCCTCAAAACCGAGGTGGAATCCTTCAAAGCCCCTGGGCCTGTGGAAAATATGGCCCGGACCACAAAATCCTTTATAAACGCATTCTATGAACACCTTCAGGAATGCATGGATCATGCAATCTCAAATAAAACCAAGACCCAATCCTCCAAAGGCAGATGCCCTGTCTGGTAGACCCCAGCCATAAACAAACAATACAATAGAAGGAGGAAGCTACTACATGATAGAGCAAAATCCCAAAAAGGGAAGGCATCTCTGATCAGTATTAGCAAAAAACTACAGCACTCATAATATCATCTAAGGCCAGCTTTGAGAGAAAAATTGCACAGGACACTAAGGATAATCACAAGGCTTTCTTTAGTTATGTTAGGAACCTGGGTGGGAATTTCTAGATATGCTCAGAATTAGTCCAAAATGACAAAAAAATACACCGAACCCACAGACATTGCCAATATCCTAGCTGACAGGTTCAGTGCAAACTTCTCCCTCCCCCTCCCCATCAAAAGGGCAAATATCTATCCCAGCAGAGTGCTGCCCCCCTGACATCTCAGATGCTCAGGTAAGAGCTGCCCTCTCCAAAGAAAAAAACACAGCATCAATGGGACCAGACAGTGTCCCGGGCTGCATCCTACATGAACTCCAAGAAGAGCTAAACCCAAACATAAAACTACTGTTCAATCTCAGCCTTACTACAGGATATGTACCCAAAGAGTGGCGTGCAGCAATGGTGGTCCCTCTCCACAAAGGTGGTGCCTCAACGGATCCTGGAAACTATCGCCCCATAAGCCTGACTAACTTGGTCTGAAAAGCTATGGAAAGGATCATCATGGACCTTATAAATAAAGATATTGGGGACCTACAGATACTGGATCCTACCCTGTTTGGCTTTGTTAAGGGCAGATCCTGCCTCTTAAACCTGGTCAATTTCTTTGAAACAGTCACCAAGGACATTGATGAGGGGAAGGTGGTCCACACAGCCTACCTGGACCTCACAAAAGCCTTCGATACAATACCCCACTCGGACATTACAGATAAGCTCACCAGCTTAAATATAAACCCCTATGTCACTAGATGGGTTGCAAACTGGCTCAAGAACAAAACCCACATGGTTAGAATTGCTGGAGCCATGTCAGACTCCAAACCAGTTACAAGTGGCATCCCACAAGGCTCAGTCCTGGGACCTCTCTTGTTCGGCATATATTTCTCAGAGGTACAGGCCAACATGGAGGGACTATGGCTGACCAAGTTCGCAGATGACTGCAAACTGGGCGCCATAATCAACTCTCCAGATGACACAAGCATCCTCTAAAAGGGCCTCATAGAAACAGACAACTGGTGCCAGAGCCATGGCCTCAAGCTAAATGCCAAAAAGTGTATAGTCATCCCCTTTGGCAAAAACAAAGTGCCCACAAATTACCACATAAGTGGTAATCCATTAAGTACAGAAGAAGTAATTAGGTACCTGGGGACCCAAGTTGATAGCAATCTCTCATTTGACAACCACGTGGCCAAAGTGGTTAGAAAAACATTTTATATAGCCCACCTAATCATGAAGGGATTCACATCTAGATCAGGGGAGGTCATCGTGCCTCTTTACTCATCCCTCATCAGGCCCATAATTGAGTACAATGCCCCTTTTGGGATGTACCTTACCAGACACCTGCAGCAACTGGAAAGACCCCAAAAGTACCTCACCAAGAGGATCAAAGGGCTCAAACAGATGCCATATGCTGCCCGGTTAAAGAAACTCCAGCTCTACTCAGTGGCATACCGCCTGCTCAGAGGCGATCTGTGCCTGATGTATAAAGCCATGTCCAACCCGGAATTAATGGACATGCTGCACATCAGAAAATCCAAACCCAATCGAGCTATGCACTCGAGAGACTTGAACCTCAGCACTGAAATAAATAGGACATGCTGGAGGAACAGATTCATAACCCAGAAGCTCCCTTCACTCTGGAATAAAATCCCAGTTCAGGTTAGGCAGAGTCCCTCATTGACTCTCTTCAAGAGGAATCTTGATGAGTGGATGGGGGATCGTAGGTTTACCCCGGGTATCACTTCTGTGTCACTGTTAGACAGAGGCACAGTATATTAACCTCAAAAAAGGGCATAGCAAAATTAATTTAAAATGGGTGGTGAAAGCCAAACACACTCTGGCTAGGCTTATAAATGCCCTAGGGCAGATAGCCTAGTAAGAACCTATGAACCTCTAAGAGCTGTTGCACTGTGTGTAACAGTGAAAACTTCAGGATAAATAGTAATGTAGTAGATCTTCATGTAACTTCTCCTGTGGCTGTTGATGTTAAGTGTTGGCCTGAAGTTCACATGGTCCTGGGTTCTGATGCAGGGATTGCAACTAGTATTTTACTATGTCATTCCCTTACATTGCAATGTAATTAAACATACATATGCATTCTTTAATCCTTCTACTGGTAACAGCTGTGAGTGCAGGAGTACCATGTATAAGGTCAATGGTTCTATTGCAGCAGTCATCTCTCTTTTTTCAATGGTGTCCCACCTCACATTATAGTCACCCTGAGTTATAGCAGTTGCCTAGTATTTCTCATATCCTTAGTATTTCCCTGATGCATGACACAGTAATATTGTCAGTTGTGTAATAATTTGATAATATCTTTATTAATTAACTTAATTTTATTATTTCCCAACACGCAATCTCAGGCAATGTGTTTGCATGATGCTAAGCAGCATGCAACATTTACAAATGTTGCAAAGTCCAATAGTGTCCATTCTCAGTATCTGTCATAACTGGAATTGGTGGAAAAAGTCACTATACTTTGGTGTTCATCTGCATTGGACATGGCTGGTGTTCAGGGAGAGGTTCTGAGGTTTCATTTTCAAAGGTTGGGTTTGCAGGAGTCCAAAGGGATTGTTGGACTCCTAGTGAATAATTGTGGTCTCTGGCTGTTGCAGGAGCACTTTTGTGGATCTGATTACAAATCAGATGCATGGAATAGTTTGGCCCAGGATCTGTCCAATGTTACTGGTATCCCCCACACTGGTGAACAGTGTAGAATTCACTACCAAGACCTCAGGATGAGGAAGAGGGATACCTTTGCCATTGGATCGAGGAATGCAGGAATGATGGCACTCCACAGATGTGTAAGTATCACTTACAGGCACTGGTTGTAGGAGGTAGCAGCTGCATATGTTCATTACTGGTATTCTTAATAATATTCTGTTGTGTTCTGCTTTCACAACAGCTATAACAGAATGGGCACTGAATGTGTAGACCTATGAAGAAACAATGAGAAGGATGAGAGATCACGTGGTATGTATGCTTCCTAACAGTACTGTTATTATAGCAGTAGGAGTAAATACAGCTTATTGTGTAAAAACTTGTATCACATTGAGTATGCATTTTTCCATTATAAAGCAAAATCATGCATGCATTAGTATGTTATTTAGAACAACAGTCCAGTATTACAGAGTAGAGAGGTGTGGTAATTTAGAAAACCAAAAGTCCGAGGTATACAGTAATTGTTTAAGTTGACATAAATATTGCAAAGTAAAGTATGACCTATACACCAGGAACAACAGGTGCATGGAGCATATTGTTATTATAACACTAAACCTGTATTTATATGCTCCCACACTCCTTTATGCTGCTCCTATACTCACTTACCTCCAATCTAATCTTCTGTTTAAATTAGAACTTACTTAGAATAAAATTGCAAGAATTGCCTCCAACCAACCCTACAACTCTCATCATTGCATATTAATAAAGAACCTGCAGTGGCTGGAATTTCATCACCAAATTTTACTATGTCAGCTTCTTATGGCTCATTCAGTTCTACATATACTTACATCCTGCCCCTCTCTCTCCACTCTGTTTCAGCCCTACACCCCCAACCACACTTTCCGTAGCTCACAATAGTACATTTATAGGCCCAATAAAAATATTGGCAAACTACTTTATTCCTGTTCCATAGCAAAGGCTTGGAATAAATTACCACCAAATGTCAAATGTATTACTAATCTTACCACCTTTAAAATATCTCTCCAGGGCAGTCTCCATAATTCTTGGTCATGCTCTTGCAAGGACCCCACATGACTTCGATCTATTAATCAGTCTGTTGCCTTTCAGCTTTCTACTACTTTCTGTATTTACAACTCAACTGTTTCTCTTGTCTTTTCAAATTAGCTACCGTATGTACTCTATATTCTTCTTACATTTTATGTATTCCTTGTTATACTGTCTTTCTTTCCTTTAAACTGTTTTTACATTTTTGGCATACACTGTACCATGTACGTTTGAATTTTTCGTTCAATCCTGTCATACAACTTATTATCTTCTTGCATAATATGCATTCTTAATATGCTGTCTTCATTCCTCTTTGACTGTTTCTAAATTTCTGATATACTTTGTATCATGTTATGATTGATTTTTTTTCTTTCTTCATATAACCTTATTCATCTGTAATTATTTGTAAACTTCTTACTTCTTGCAATATTTCTTGTTTGATACGTAATAATTCGCTATGTTTATTTTCTTTTTTTTTTTTCATTATTGTACTTTTGGATTATTGTACTCTTTTGATTAATGTACTCTTGGAGCTTTTTTCCTTGGGTCTCCCCTGAAAAAAGGGCCTTTGGCCCAGTCAGACTAACCTGGTTAGGAAATGTAAATAAATGAATAAATAATAAAGTGTAAAAGGAAAGAGTGCTTCCATTATGCTGTATTACAAAGAAAGGTACAGTATTACAATAAATGCTGCTTGTGCGTTCAAATACCACACTCCCCATTTTTAAAACAAGCTGTTTAGATTACTATTTTAGTCTATCATCAATTAAAGTACATTACTGGTATGTATTCATATTGATAGCATTAGAAGTGCAGACCTCTATAACTGTGGCTAATATGGCCTGCTATCAAATGTATTTAGTGGACATGGAACATGCATATGTGCAATATATGCCTCAAAGAAAGATTGTTAGATGTGATATGATCTGCACTATAGTGTGTCTGTGTTACCAACAGGGTAGTATTCAAAGTAATAAAGGTATTTATTAGCATTTTATATTATTGTAAGTAAAATGTATTAGAATATTGTACATTACTTGTTCATAGGTTCATAGGTTCATACTAGGCTATCTGCCCTGGGGCAATTATAAGCCTAGCCCGATTTTGTTTGGCTTACACCACCCCTTGATTTGAGCATACTGTGCCCTTTTTAAGGTTTAGTTTGCTGTGCCTCTGTCTAATAGTGACACGGAAGTAATCCCCGGGACAAACCTACGATCCCCCATCCACTCATCAAGATTCTTCTTGAAGAGATTCAGTGAGGTGCTCTGCCTAACATGAATTGGAATTCTGTTCCAGAGCGAAGGGAGCCTTTGGGTTATGAATCTGTCCCTCCAGCAAGTTCTATTTATTTCAGTGCTGAGGTTCAAGTCCCTCAAGCATGTGGCTCTAAGGGATTTAGATTTACTGAGGTGGAGCATGTCCATTAATTCTGGATTGGACATAGCTTTATATGTCAGGCATAGATCGCCTCGAAGTAGGCGGTATGCAACTGAGTAGAGCTGGAGTTTTTTTAACCGAGCAGCATATGGCATCTGTTTGAGTCCCTTGATCCTCTTGGTGAGGTACTTTTGGGGTCTTTCTAATTGCTGCAGGTGTCGGGTAAGGTACATCCCAAAAGGGGCATTGTATTCTATGATGGGCCTGATGAGGGATGAATAAAGGGGCACGATTACCTCTCTTGATCTAGATGTGAATCCTTTCATGATGAGGTGGGCTATGTAAAAGGTCTTTCTAACCACTTTGGCAATGTTGTTGTCAAAGGAGAGATTGCTATCAACTTGGGTCCCCAGATCCCTAATTACTTTCTCTGTACTTAATGGGTTACCGCCTATGTGGTAATTTGTGGGAACATTGTTTTTGCCAAAGGGTATGACTATACACTTTTGGGCATTTAGCTTTGGACCATGGCTCTGGCACCAGTTATCTGTCTCTGTGAGACCTTTTTGAAGGATGTTTGTGTCAGCTGGAGAGTTGATTATGGCACCTAGTTTGCAGTCATCTGCGAACTTGGTGAGCCATAGTCCTCCCACGTTGGCCTGTACCTCGGAAAAGTATATACTGAACAAGAGCGGTCCCAGGACAGAACCTTGTGGGATGCCACTTGTGACCGGTTTCGAGTCTGACATGGCTCCAGCAACTCTCACTCTGTGGGTTCTGTCTTTGAGCCAGTTTGCGACCCATCTTGTGGTATAGGGGTTTATATTTAAGCTGGATAGCTTATCTATGATGCCCGAGTGGGGTATTGTGTCAAATGCCTTTGCTAGGTCCAGATAGGCTGTGTGGACTACCTTCCCTTCATCTATGGCTTTGGTGACTGTTTCGAAGAAGTCAACCAGGTTCAAAAGGCAGGATCTGCCCTTGACAAAGCCGAACTGGGTAGGATCTAGTGTCTGTAGGTCCCCATTGTCTTTGTTTATGAGCTCCATGATGATCTTCTCCATAGCCTTGCTGACTAAGCTAGTCAGGCTTATGGGGCAATAGTTTCCAGGGTCCGTGGAGGCTCCACCTTTGTGGAGTGGGACCACTGTTGCTGTACGCCATTCTGTGGGCACATATCCTGTAGTGAGGCTGAGATTGTACAGCTGTTTTATTTGAGGGATTAGTTCTTCTTGGAGTTCATGTAGTACGCAACCCGGGATGCCATCTGGTCCCATGGAAGCAGTTTTTTACTTTGGAGAGGGCAGCCTTCACCTGAGCATCAGAGATGTTTGGGAAGCAGCCCTCTGCCGGGATAGATACTTGCTCTTTTTTGGGGGGAGGGGGGTGGAGAAGTTTGCACTGAACCTGTCTGCCAGGATATTGGCGATGTCTGTGTGTTCAGTGTATTTTTTTGTCATTTAGAATCAACTTAGAACAAGTCTGGGAGTTGCATCCCAGGTTCCTAACATAACTGAAAAAAGCCTTATGGTTGTCTTTAGTGTCCTGAGCAATTTTTCTCTCGAAGCTGGCCTTGGAGGATTTTATGAGGGATCGTAATTTTTTGCTAGTACTGATCAGGAAAGCCGAGTGGGATTCCTTCCCTATTAGGGATTTTGCTCTATCATGTAGCATCTTCCTCCTTCTGTTGTACAGTTTATTTATGGCTGGGGTCCACCAGACTGGACGCCTGCCTTTGGATGTTTGGGTTTTGGTTTTGTTTGGGATAGCATGATCCATGCATTCCTGGAGATGTCCGTAGAATGCGTTTATATAGGATTCTGCAGTTTGGGCCATAGTTTCCACTGGCCCTGGGGCCTTGAAGGATTCCACTTCGGTTTTGAGAAGTGAGAAGTTCGCTTTTGAGAAGTTTTTCACTGTGGTTTTCTGGGCTGGGGGTGGGTTCGGGATGTGGACATCCAGTGAAATTAATTTATGGTCTGATCTTACCAATGAGGGATATACTTCAGGTGTGGAGCATAGAGTCCCCATGTTGGTAATGATCAGGTCTAGTATGTTATCCCCTCTTGTGGGAGTGGTGACTAGTTGTTCCATGGCATTTGAGTTTATAATTTCCAGGAACCTTTGGGCTAAGGTGCTGGGGCTTGAGTAGTGCCCCCAGTCTATGTTTGGGTAGTTGAAGTCGCCCAATATAATGGTGTTCGGAGAGAACTTCATGTTCTCCAATGTTTTCAGGAAAGCCGAGTGGGATTCCTGACTTTGAGAGGGTGGTCTGTAGGATTCTATAAACTGAAAAGCATTCTTGCCCACTGTTAGTTGCACATGGATGGCCTCCGATACTTCGTGCAATGCCACTAACCTGGAGGTGTGGATATCCTTGATAAATATGGACACTCCCCCTCCTTTTGTGGTTGGGTCCAAGTTTTGGGGCCGAAAAGCATGATATGAGGTATAACCTGGTAGTGCTGGGGTGCTCTCTGGAGCCTGGAACCAGGTTTCTGTCACTGCACAAATATTGATGTTCTCCATACTGAGGAGAGCTTCGAGTGCATGCATCTTGAGGTTAAGACTTCTGGCGTTTAGCAGAATTATCCTTAGTTTCTTGTTTCTTGTGCTGTCTATGGAGGTGGTTTTGACTTTTGAGCCTTGCCTAAAAAAGGCACTATGGGGGTGGCAAGAGCCTTTGCCAATATCCGAAAGCCCAGTGGTGACAGGTGCAAGCCGTCCCTAGTGAAGCAACGTGGCTTGTTGAGCATGTCATCCCAGGCTGACAGACACTGGATCCCCTTAGAATGACACCAAAATTTTAGCCAATTGTTAAAATCGATCATTTTGTCTTTGTACTGTGGCATCATTCTAGGTGAGGGTAAGATGCTGCTCAAGGTCAGGGTCATACCGGCCTGGGCTACATGATCAGAGAGCTCCTCTATGTCTCTTTTCATGTAGTCCAGGGAGGTACGTCTCAGGTCATTCACACCAGCATGTACAATGACTGAGTCATATTTGTATTTGCTTTGGAGTGACCTGAGTGCTTGCATTATGTGGCGGATCCTAGCACCTGACAGGCAGCTCACTGTGACCTTCTCTTTATTTAGCCTGGTGAGTGGGACGTCAGTGTGTCTGACAATAGAGTCACCTATTACAAGAGTATCAGGTGTGTTATTCAGCCTTAAGGGCTGTGGCTGCTTGGCACACTGACTTTGTGGGCTATGTGTTGTGCGTGTTTTGTTTTGGGGTAGCGTTTGCTTGGATGTCTGCTTTGGAGGTCTCTGTTGCTTAGGTAGATTTTTATTTAGAGCCGCTGAGTATGTTTTTGTGCATTTATGTGTTTGGTTCGCTGATGTGGTGGGACTATGTGATACTGGAATTGTGTTGTGTGAGGTTACCTTCTCCTCCTGACTGGTTTCACCAGTTTTGAGATGAGAGAGCTCAGCCTCCAGTTTGGCTATATGGTTGCATCTCTCACATATATTTGAACCTGTTTGGAGGAGGAGAGGGTTGTCCGTGTACATGAGACAGTTGTAACATTGCCTCAAAATTCCCAAATTCACCAGCTGGACTGGAGAGGAAACCATTGACTGACCTTTGGACATGCTAGAGTAATATAGGGAAACTGAATTAAGATGGACCAATAGGGGACAAGGTAATCATAGAGAGTGTAAGAGTAAGTAGTGCTTATGGTTTAATAGTGCTAACTTGTAAGATTACTTATTTGGACCAGTGAAGGGTCTTAGAATGAGAATATGGTGTTTAAATTGAGAGATAGAGCAGTTCCAATGGAAAAAGTGAAGAGCAGACTTTGTGGAGCCAGGAATAGTCCAAACCCAATTAGGCGGCACTGCCCATTGTTGTGCTATGCACACAAACACGCAAAACCGCGCAAAAGAGGGATCTAAGAGAGGAAGATCAAGGAGTTAGGAATTTACCCAAAATGGCCAATAAAACTACAGTTTCAAGTCAGTAACCACTCCCACAGGGGCAGGCAGGCTGCTCAATGTTTATCACTGCCACTGATGAACAGAGAGACTTCCCTTTAGCCCAAGGAAAAAATGGCCTCCAAGAAACTTACAAACAGTTCAGAACAGCAAGCCTGTAACTGAACTTTTTTAAATCTCAGAAAAGTGGGAAAAAAGCAAGATTTTTTTGTTTTTTTGTTTTTTCCGATATAGCAGAGGTTCACAAGTATCAACAAGTTATAACAGTGCAGTAAATGACCCCACACTTAAGTGCTAGGCCAGAGACAGATAAAATGCAAGTTTTGAGAAAAAAACGATTTTAAAAATAAGTGCAAACAGGAAATTCAGTAAACAGCTCTAGGTTGTGCTCTAAATACAGTTACTAATGCAGAAATCAAGTTTAACAAGCCGGAAAATGCTCAAAGTAGAAATCTTTGTATATTATCTGTGTGGTTACTAATGTTATTTCTTTTTTTTTCTCTCACCCCACCCTTTCTTTTCATTTGTTTTTTTTTTGTTATTTATATTTTTTATTATTACTTGCATTGTTATTATTATATGATGTACATCATAGAATCATAGGAGCATAGGAGGTTATTAGGCAAATGGTCATGGGGCCTTTACAAGACTAGCCAAGAGTTTATCCCAAAAAGAAACCTCAGTCAGCACCTGTTGCCCCTGTCATTGATGGATACAGGTGGAACCCCTGGGGCAAATTTGTGGTTTGCCATCCACTCATCAAGGTTGCACTTGAAGAGGGTCAGTGAGATACTCTGTTTGGCATGTAAGGGAAGTCTATTCCAGAGATGGAGCAGCCTCTGGGAGACAAACCTGTCTTGCCAGCAGATTTTGATGATGTTTCATATTAGATTCAGGCCTTTCAAGTGGTTAATATGTGAGGAGTTAGACTTATGAATATGGATATCTCTCCATATAATATTTTTCATAATCATAATTATTTTTTATTACCTATGGTTTGTTCATTATATATAATTTTCTAATTTTTTTTTGTTAAATATCTTTTCATTTCATATTATTTTTCATTGTGTTTGTAATTCTATCATTTATTATTTTTGTATTAATTTATTATTATATGCTTACATTTTATTTACTGTTATTCTGTCCATTATTCTGTGTTATATTTTAACTGATTAAGGAATTTTAATTATATGTATGTTATTACTACAGCATGGCAGGGTAAGCTGCTTCCCTGTGGTCCACTTACACTCCCTCTACTGGCTACAGCACTAAGGACCAGCACTTCTGGGTTGCAGCTTGGCGGCACCCCACCTGCTGCCCCTGCCCTACCTGGACCCTCAGGTAGTTCTGCCCCAGAGGATAAGTCTGTGGCTCCCTCTGGGAGCAGAGGCAGAGGGGGTGATTTTGTCACCTGAGCTGAACTGTCAGGTCTGGTGCATAGGATTGTGCACTGCACAATTGCTACACACCTACCCCAAGTGGAGACATTGCTCTCCATTGTCATCCTGAATAATACAAGGACACACAGACTTCAGACACTGAATCCATCAGTGCAATGATGTGACAGTCCAATGGGTGAGGACTCGATTCTCACTGTCACCAAACATGATGTCCATAGGTTAACGATGTCCCCACCCCCATCTAAACCAACGTGTTCACCCCCTCTTGTGTCCTTCACCAGCCCTGTCTCTTGTCTTGTATGTCTTGTCTGTCTGCAAATGCTTCCTCACCATCACAACCTCCCTGCCACAGACTTGCCTGTGTCCTTTCCACAACACTCCACTCTCTCCTTAAAAAAAAAAAAGGCTCCTGTCCCCCAAAAAATATCAACTCATACTTAGGTTTCCATTTTTCACATGTGTACACCTGACACACTTAATTTGGTCCAACTGGATTCACAATGCAATTATGTTGTCATTACCGCTCTCTGTGGAGGTGACAGTTCATATTCAGCTAATACACTGTACATGTCCCCAGTTGTTACTGTTGAAGAAATGAATAGCTATGGCTCTTACCTAGACCTGCATTCTTCCTGCAGATTCCTGCCTTCCTTTCACCTTGTTTTTCCCCCATCGGTTCCTTATTTCACAACTTTCCTATCTTTCCCATTTCTTTTCTTTAAAGGATCATTGCACAATGGTGAGTGATGTGCAACACCATGCTGCAATGGTCTGCCTATGTCCAGTTTTAGATTGGTATTGTCAGTTTTCTTTAGATTGTGCAACCTAGATAGATGTGTGTGTGTGTGTGTGTGTGTGTGTGTGTGTGTGTGTGTGTGTGTGTGTGTGTGTGTGTGTGTGAGAGAGACTGTGTGTAGCACTTGGTGGTGTATCCACTTCTCCTGAGAATAATACATTTACTTATTCTCACAGTTCCCTTACCCCAGTTATTACTGAAATGTCATGTACGAAACACACTGATGAAGTTATCCTGACAAATGTGCTCAGACATCCCTGGCAAAACTTGCAACTATTACAGTGCTCTCTAGAGAGTCTAATTAAATAAGCAGGAGGTTCAATACCCACTATGTAAGACTTGCATGTGCGTGTGTGTGTGTGTGTGTGTGTGTGTGTGTGTGTGTGTGTGTGTGTGTGTGTGTAAAATGCTTGTTTCTATATCTATTTCTTCTGAAGATAATGCATTAAATGTGAACACAGCTTCCTTATACCAACTTTTACAGAAACACCTTGTATGACACACACTGATGAGGTCATCCTGAGAAAAGTGAACCCTTTCCCCCTTAATAGCCAGAGTTTTCCTGTGGTATTTATATTGCATAAGTAGATCATAGGAGGTTCAATACTCACCGTGAAAGGCATGTGTATGTAAGGGTGTTTACAGTTAGGCGAGCATGTGTTCAATCAACCTGTACTCTGAATTAATGTTTTAAAATGATAGATGACTACACCATTCCCTATGCTCACCTTTTGCATTCATAAGTTCACTGCAATACAATGGTGTAGCTACGCATACTGTTTGTAGTGTAATGATTACAATTTTCTATGCATTACATAAACAAAACATTGCTTATTTAGGCAATAGCGTGTCCACAAATTTGCAAATTAATGCTTCAAATAATAGTGTCATGGGTTGAAAAATATACATTTAATGTTTTTATATGGAAAGTGATGCAAACACCTGTTAAGTGGGGTGGGCAGGTGTTTGGGGTGGAAACAATAAGAGCACAAGGTTGCAACATTATATTGTCTGGCTATACCCCTGATTCAACAAACTGCTAAGGTCATTGTTTTGCAAATGAACTGAAACTATTTGAATGTCAGACTTCCCCTGTGGTGTTTGCAGGTCCTACACTATTCTCTGTAATATATAATTAGATAGGTAGGATGTTCGAATACAGCAGTGTTTAACTTCTGCAGGTGTGGCTGTCAGTGGAATCCAAATTGCTTTACACACATTTGGAGTGGCAACTTTTACAAGCCCTGATTGGCTGTAAAAATAATGTTCCCAGATACATCTACTTGGCAACACACTGCTGATGTCATCCCTTCATGGATGTTATATGTCTCTATTGCAGTCATTATTCTCCTGTGGTGCTGGCTGCTGACAGTGTACTTTGTATATAGATAGTGTACGTGAATGCATAGGTGGTCCAGTTCTATCAATGCTTCAATGGTGGAATAGTTATTATTGCAATATACCATTGGCTACCACTCAACCACTTTTATGAATTCTTCTAATTATGAGATTAAATTATTGTGGCACTCAGTGAAGCTAGTAAATCATAGCATCATCAGGGAAAATAAAATGTTGTCCACACAATGATTTCATACTGCTAGCATAACTGTAGTATGTTCCATTTGGAGTACACATTCTCCTGTGTTGTGCAACTTTGATAGTGTGCATTGTACATTGTCTGACTATATATGTAGTATGGCAGAGTTCAGCAGTGAGTGTGTCTTTCACCCTCATACTATGTATACTATTCTGCAAAGACATATATGATGTGCAGCTCCACAATGTTTTTGTGCACATTGGATACTTTTTAGTATAAACATTCAGCTAATAAACTATGGTGATTTTTTTCATTTAACTGTGCACTGTCTCAGTTCTACCTCAACATGGTTGTGTGGTGTTTGTGACTCAAGCAATATTTAGCTTGTAATTTAGGATAGTTATTTGAAATCCATCCATTACTGCTCAGACTACATTGTGTCAGTGTTATTGTGACTGAACATGTCACTAACACTGTCATGAAGCACAGTTACTTTGTACACATGTAGATGATCCCTCTTGTGAAAATCTAGAACAATTTGTCACATAGCAATGGTTTTATTTAGAGCAATAATGAGATATGCTTTCATGTTCTTACATAACATATGTAGGAAGTATTATCCTCTGGCATGAGAGAATGATACAACATGCTGCCTGTTGTTGAAATACTACAGCAATTACAGGCACACATATCCTTTGCAGAAATAACATGATGTAATTCCTTCACATTACCACATATGACACAACTGTACTATCATTTCTACTGTGATGCATTCATCCTGTCAAATATCATATGTTCAACATCCACATTCGGTGCCTGTTACCATTGTGCCTTATGCTGCAATGTATGAATGACATGTACCACAGGTATAATGTGTCCATTTACAGTGTGAGAGTCTTCCACCATCACTTTCATCTTGGCGATTGTTTACCATGCATACATGTGATGTAATAAGTTGCCATAGGTGGATTGTCATACTAGTTGCAATACTTTAACTGTGATGCTTGTAGTTCATCCAGATGTCATCATTCAGTACAGTCACATAACTTGCTGTTCAGTTCTTGAAATAGTCAAGATCATATTAATATACTTATGTTACATAAACACCACTCTACTTAGTTATTCATATCCATCTTTATGTTGGACAATGCTATATCATCACAGGTTGTGATTGCATGGCAATAATGGCATTAAAATATTTATTCAAGGCATGTCATGCTGTGAGAGCTCCTGTGGTATGTGCATTGAGTACTGGCTTTTATAACATACCTACACAGATAGACATAGTTCTGTGATGGTATCTGTTATACATTATGGAAACAACTTCATTGTGTAAGAAACAATCGTATTGTGATGCTTAGTGTTGTGTGGACAGTAACATGTGTAGCTCCTTTCTGTCATTGCAA